>NC_132928.1:61196857-61497951 GCF_047675955.1 Chlorocebus sabaeus
TCACTCACTCATTTAACATTTAGCAAATATCACTAGTGTCCAGTACATGCACACAACAAGAAAAAGGCACAGTCCCTCCACCCAACAAGACTATGGTCTACTGAGAGGGAAAGGCAACCAAAAGATAATTAATATACTACAGTGTGATCATTGCTACAGTGGGAGAAAGTCAAGATGGAATAACGTAATACAGGAGAAGGAAATAACTCTAAGTTGTGGGGTTGAAATAAGGCTCCTGGAAAGAAAGAAGAGGCAGGCTTGAGAAGCACATGGAATGCATGGGGGGTCCCCAGGCTGGATGGCAGAGGAGGAAGTGGAGGGGTGCAAATCAGTACCTGCGGCAGCCAGGGCTTAGTTGACACACTACCAAGAGCACCCCATCTCTCATTCTTTCCTTCTCTATCCCCTCCCCTTTCTTTTGATGGATCTTCTCCCATCAGATTTGTACACCAAAGAAATAAGCACTATAGACCACAATAAAAATGGATCCAAGTGGCTTTTTAAAAAGGCAACCTCACTTAATTAAGATATTCAGTCTCCATAACCCTGAAGAAATTCACTGGAACTGCCAGTTTTCCCAGCAGCTCAGCACCCGAGAGGGAAACTTAGATATGCAGTTACACCTATGCTGCCTTCCCTCTGTTTCACTCTTTCTCCTCTCTTATCCTTGACCCTGAGAGAGAAGAGGAAGAAAACTGAGTAGAAAGATGTAAAGGATGTGGGGATGAAAATACAAGAAAAAAGAATGGTAAGGCATGAGAAATGCTGGACTACCTCCTGCATATGGGCTATCTAAAGTGTTCCTCGGGAGACTGGGAGACCTTTCTGTTCTTTTTTTTTTTAATTGTTTTTGTTTGTTTGTTTGTTTGTTTTGTTTTGTTTTTGACAGAGTCTCACTCTATTGTCAGTAGTTGGAGTTCAGTGGCACAATCTCGGCTCACTGAAACCTCCACCTCCCAGGTTCAAGTGGTTCCCCTGCCTCAGCCTCCCAAGTAGCTGGGCCTACAGACACACGCCACCATGCTCGGCTACTTTTTTGTATTTTAGAGACAGGGTTCACCATGTTGGCAAAGATGGTCTTGATCTCCTCATGAGCTGCCCACCTCAGCCTCCCAAAGTGCTGGGATTACAGACGTGAGCCACCATGCCTGGCCAAGAGATCTTTTTTTAACAAGGATTTTCTCCCAATCCTCCTGGTTAGGAGGATGGAAAAGGAAGGTAAAGGCAAGACACTTGGCCCAGAAACACAGCAAAGGTGGTCTGGTGAGAAGGTGGCAGAAGCCATCTCTCTACTGCACTCCCTCTCCCCTGGGTCTCTCTTTCTTCTCCCCTGTCCTTGGGCAGTTGTCTCAGAGACATGAAATTCTCTGCACACTTTCCCCCTTTCTCTGACTCTTTTCTATTCTCTACCAAGTGTGATGCCTACAACAGGCCTGAGTGGCTCCCCCGCTGCTCTTACACAGGTGAACCTCCTCATGAACTCCCAGGGGGACATATGTGGAGTACTGGACGTAATCCATTTCTCAGAGACAGCAGGATCCAAGCTGTCCATTAGCAACAGCAGCATTGTGTGAGATAAAGCAATGAATGAAGACGCATATGGTGTCCTTCCTCTTGACAATATCAATGACAACACAACAATCTTCTTCCATGGAGCCTTCCCCAACCACCTTCCACCTCCCTCTGATTCTGATTTTTCTTTGTGCTGTTAGTCAGCATTTCACAGATATGCTTGCAAGATCATCTGTTTTTAATAATGATAATGTCTAATAGTAATCAAACATTTACATCTAGTATTTCTTTATCACAAAATCACTTTGCAAGGTACAGATTATTATTTCTACTTTACAGATTATAAAATACAGGCTGAAGTTTGTCCAACTGCAAAGCCTTTACTCTTTCTGCTGCTCCAAAATGTCTTATTTCCCCAACTGTAAGCACACTGAGGATAGAAATTGTGGCTCCTACCGTGTTCTAACCCAATGCAAAGAAGTTAAGAACCTTGACAAAAGTTAGACAAATTGCTACCTAGAATAACCAGTTTAGAGAAGAACATAAACGACCTGATGGAGCTGAAAAACACAGCACAAGTGAACCATACACAAGTATCAACAGCCGAATCAACCAAGGAACGGATATCAGAGTTTGAAGACCACCTTACTGAAATAAGACATGCAGACAAGAATGGAGAAAAAAAGAATGAAAAGAATGAAGAATGAAACGTGAACAAAGCATTTCCAAGAAATATGGGACTTCATAAAAGGACCAAACCTATGATTGATTAGAGTACCAGAAAGAGATGAGGTAAATGGAAACAAGCTGGAAAACACACTTCAGGATATTTTCCAGAAGAACTTCCCCAACCTAGCAAGACAGGCCAACATGCAAATTCAGGAAATACACATAACACCATTAAGATACTCCACGAGAAGATCAACCCCAAGAAACATAATTATCAGATTCTCCAAAATGGAAATGAAGGAAAAACTGTTAAGGGCAGTCAAAGAGAAAGGCCAGGTCACCTGCAAAGGGAAGCCCATCAGACTAACAGTGGACCTCTCAGCAGAAACCCTACAAGTCAGAAGAGATTGAGGGCCAATATTCAACATTCTTTTAAAAAAAAAAAAAAAAAAAGTATTTTCAACCCAGAATTTTATATCCAGCCAACTAAGCTTCATAAGCGAAGGAGAAATAAAATACAAGTAAGTGCTGAAGAATTTTGTTACCACCAGGCCTGCCCTGCAAGAGTTCCTGAAAGAAGCACTAAATATGGAGAGGAAAAACCAGTACCAGCCACTGCAAAAACACACCAAAATATAAAGACCAATGACACTACAAAGAAACTGAATCAACTAGTGTGCAAAATAATCAAATAGTGTCATGATGACAGGATCAAATTTATACATTACGATATTAACCTTAAAGTAAATGGGCTAAATGCCTCAATTAAAAGGCATAGACTTACAAATTGGATAAGAAGTCAAGACCCATCAGTGTGCTGTATTCAGGAGACCCATCTTACATGCAAAGACACACACAGGTTCAAAATAAAGGGATGGAGGAAAATTTACCAAGCAAATGGAAAGCAAAAAAAAGCAGGGGTTTGTAATCTTAGTCTCCATCAAAACAGACTTTAAACCAACAAAGATCAAAAAAGATAAAGAAGGACATTACACAATAGTAAAGTGAACAATTCAACAAGAAAAGCTAACTATTCTGAAAATATATGCACCCAATATAGGAGTACCCAGATTCATAAAACAATTTGTTAGAGACCTGCAAAGAGGCTTGGACTCCCACACAATAATAGTGGGAGACTTTAACACCCCACTGTCAGTATTAGACAGATCCATGAGACAGAAAATTAAAAAGGATATTCAAGACTTGAACTTAGCTCTGGATCAAGTGGACCTAATAGAAATCTACAGAACTCTCTACCCCAAATCAACAGAATATAAATTTTTCTCAGTGCTACATGGCACTTATTCTAAAATCAACCAAATAATTGGAAGTAAAACACTCCTCAGCAAATTTAAAAGAACTGAAATCACAACAAACAGTCTCTCAGACCACAGAGCAATAGAGTTAGAATTGAGGATTAAGAAACTCATTTAAAACCACAGAATTTCATGGAAATTGAACAACCTGCTCCTGAATGACTCCTGGGTAAATAATGAAATCAAGGCAGAAATCAAGAAGTTCTTTGAAACCAATGAGAACAAAGAGACAACGTACCAGAATCTCTGGGACACAGCTAAAGCAGTGCTTAGAGGGAAATTTATAGCACTAAATGCCCACATCAGAAAGCTAGAAAGATCTCAAATTGACACCCTAACATCACAATTAAAAGAGCTAGAGAGGCAAGAGCAAACTAATCCAAAAGCTAGCAGAAAACAAGAAATAGCTAAGATCAGAGAAGAATTGAAGGAGATAGAGACATGAAAAACCCTCAAAAACAAAAATCAACAAATCCAGGAGCTGTGGTGTTTTTTTTTTTTGAAAAAATTAACAAAATAGACCTCTAGCTAGACTGATAAGAAGAGAGAGATGAGTCAAATAGACACAATTACAAATGATACAGTGGATATCACCACTGACCTCAAAGAAATATGAACTACCATCAGAGAATACTATAAAAATCTCTATGCAAATAAATTAGAAAATCTAGAAGAAATGGATAAATTCCTGGATGCATACACCCTACCTAAACTAAACCAGGAAGAAGTTGAATCTATGAATAGACTAATAACAAGCTCTGAAATTGAGGCAGAGCTTCACGCACTGGGCTTTTTTGGTTGGTCCTGGGCTACCAACCAAAAAAGCCCAGGACCAGATGGATTCACAGCTGAATTCTATCAGAAATACAAAGAAGAGCTGGTACCATTCCTTCTGAAACTATTCCAAAAAATTTGAAAAGGAGGGACACCTCCTTAACTTATTTTATGAAGCCAGATTTATCCTGACACCAAAATTGGGAAGAGGCACAACAGAAAAAGAAAACTTCAGGCCAATATCCCTGATGAACCTTGAGGCGAAATCCTCATTAAAATACTGACAAACAGAATCCAGCAGCATATCAAAAAACTTATCCAATATGATCAAGTTGGTTTCATCTCTGGGATGCAAGGTTGGTTCAACATATGCAAATCAATAAATGTAATCTATCACATAGACAGAACCAAAGACAAAAATCACATAATTATTTCAATAGATACAGAAAATGTCTTCGATAAAATTCAACATCCCTTCATGTTAAAAACTCTCAATAAACTAGGTAGTAATGGAACATATCTCTAAATAATAAGAGCTATTTATGACAAACCCACAACCAATATCATACTGAATGGGCAAAAGCTGGAAGCATTCCCTTTGAAAACCAGTACAAGACAAGGATTCTCTCTCTAACCACTCCTATTCAACATAGTATTGGAGGTTCTGGCCAGGGCAATCAGGCAAGAGGAAGAAATAAATTATATTCAAATAAGAAGAAAGGAAGTCAAGTTGTCTCTGTTTGCAGATGACATGATTGTATATTTAGAAAACCCCATCATCTCAGCCCAAAAACTTCTCAAACTGATAAGCAACTTCAGCAAAGTCACAGGGTACAAAATCAATGTGCAAAAATCACAAGCATTCCTTTATACCAACAATATGCAAGCAGACAGCCAAATCATAGATGAGCTCCCACTCACAATTGCTACAAAGAGAATAAAATACCTAGAAATACAGCTAACAAGGGAAGTGAAGGACCTCTTAAAGGAGAACTACAACCATTGCTCAACGAAATAAGAGAAGACACAAACAAATGGAAAAACATTCCATCTTCATGGATAGGAAGAATCAATATCATGAAAATGGCCATACTGCCCAAAGTAATGTATAGATTCATTGCTATTCCCATCAAACTCCCATTGACATTCTTCACAGAATTAGAAAAAAACTATTTTAAATTTTATATGGAATCAAAGGAGACGCCATATAGCCAAGACAATCCTAAGCAAAAAGAACAAAGCTGGAGGCATCACATTACCTGACTTCAAACCATACTGCAAGGATACAGTAACTAAAACAACGTGGTACTGGTACCAAAACAGACATGTAGACCAATGGAGTAGAAAAGAGATTTCAGAAATAACACCACACATCTACAACTATCTGATCTTTGACAAACCTGACAAAAACAAGCAATGGGGAAAGGATCTCCTATTCAGCAAAATGGTGCCAGGAAAACTGGCTAACCATATGCAGAAAACTGAAACTGGACCCCTTCCTTACACCTTATACAAAAATTAACTCACGATGGATTAAAGACTTAAATGTAAAACCCAAAACCATAAAAATCCTAGAAGAAAACCTAGGCAATACCATTCAGGACAAAGACATGGGCAAAAACTTCATGACAAAAATGCCAAAAGCAATTGCAACAAAAGGCAAAATTGACAAATGGGATCTCATTAAACTAAAGAGCTTCTGCACAACAAAAGAAACTATCATCACGGTGAATATGCAACCTACAGAATGGGAGAACATTTTTGCAATCCACCCATCTGACAAAGGTCTAATACCCAGAATCTACCAGGGACTTAAAAATATTTACAAGGAAAAAAAAAAAAACCTTATCAAAAAGTGGTCAAAGGATATGAACAGACACTTCTAAAAAGAAGACATTTACATGGCTAACAAACATATGAAAAAAGCTCAACATCACTGATTATTAAAGAAATGCAAGTCAAAACCACAATGAGATACCATCTTATGACAGTCAGAATGGTGATTAATAAAAAGTCAGGAAACAATAGATGCTGGTGAGGCTGCGGAGAAATAGGAATACTTTTACAATGTTTGTGGGAACGTAAATTAGTTCAACCATTGTGGAAGACAGATTGGTGATTCCTTAAGGATCTAGAACCAGAAATACCATTTGACCCAGCAATCCCATTACTGGGTATCTACCCAAATGAATGGAAATTATTCTGCTATAAAGACACACGCACATGTATGTTTATTTCAGCAGTATTTACAATAGTAAAGACATGGAACCAACCCAAATGCTCATCAGTGATAGACTGGATAAAGAAAATGTGGTACATATACACCATGGAATACTATGCAGCCCTAAAAAGGAATGAGATCATGTCCTTTGCAAGGACATGGATGAAGCTGAAAGCCATCATCCTCAGTAAACTTACACAGGAACAGAAAACCAAACACCACATGTTCTTACTCATAAATGGGAGTTGAACGTTCAGAACACACAGACACAGAGAGGGAAACAACACACACCAGGGCCTGTTTGGGTGGGGATGAGGGGAGGGAGTTTAGAGGATGGGTCAATAGGCGCAACAAACCAGCATGGCACACGTACACCTATGTAACAAGACTGCACATTCTGCACATGTATCCTTTTTTTTTTAGAAGAAATAAAATGAAAGAAAGAAAGAAACAAAGAGAGAGAGAGAGAAAGAAAGAACAGAGAAAAAAGAAAGGAAGGAAGGAAAGAAGGAAGGAACGAAGGGAGGAAGAAGGAAGGAAGGAGAAAGAAAGAAAAGAAAGAAAGAAAGAAAGAGAAAGAAAGAAAGAAAGAAAGAAAGAGAGAGAGAGAGAGAGAGAAAAGAAAGAAAGAAAGAAAAGAAAGAAAGAAAGAAAGAAAGAAAGAAAGAAAGAAAGAAAGAAAGAAAGAAAGAAAGAAAGAAAGAAAGAAAGAAAGAAAGAAAGAGTTGGGAAAACCAGCCCCACAGCACCTGGTGGGTACCCCAAGTCCAGCAGAGACAAAGGATTTAGAAAGAGACAGAGTATGAGTTTAAAAGGCAGGCCCAGCGAAACGGAGCATCGGAGGCTTGCCCATGGCCCCGAGCTCTCTGCCTCCACCTAATTTATTGATTTACAAGCTCTTCGTTCTTAGGGTAGATGGGAGGGTTAGGAAGGGAAGAGGAAAAGGATTAATCAGTGAAGGAGAACTCATGAATCATTCAATAAAATGTATAGCAGTGGTGGTTTCTGTGAATTTCCTCGAGCAAAGGCGTGTGTCCAAACTACTTAAGATCTTCAAGTTATTGGTTCTGAAATGGGTAGGAGTGGGTTTCAGGATGAGCCAAGATGTTTGATTATACTCCACTGCTTCAAGGGAGTGTTGTTTCCCCGAGCAACCCGTGGCATGCCGCTGAGCTGTTATCCTCTCGAGGCATAAAGACATGAAGGCAATAAGGAGACTTTTCTCCTCAGAGGCTGCCCGTGGCTCCCCATGGGTGTCTCACACAGGGGAGACCAACTCATCTGCCATTCCGGAAACTCTCCCACAGAAAGAAGAAAGGAAGAACAGAAAGAGAGAAAGAGAAAAGAAAAGAAAGAGAAAGAGAGAAGAGAGGAGAGAGAAGAAAGAAAGAAAGAAAGAAAGAAAGAAAGAAAGAAAGAAAGAAAGAAAGAAAGAAAGAAAGAAAGAAAGAAAGAAAGAAAGAAAGAAAGAAAGAGAAAGAGAGAAAGAGAGAGAAAGAAAGAAATTTATCTTGTTTATAAGCCAAAAAAATAAATAAACTGTGGCTCCTACTTATTTGAATCCTCTGAAGTGCCCAGTTGTGCCCTGAATATAGGCTCAATTTCAAACATTTCTGTAGCTATTGAAAAAGAAGTTTGGTTGTAGAGGGCGATATGATAAAGGCATTAAACAAGACACACACACAGCTGCTTTCTTATCTGCAAAGCCAGCCTTTCCTCCCAAATGCACATAGTCATTAGTAAGAAGCCAAATTTAAAGCCATGATAAAATAGCCAGCCAGTTGCTAAACAAAGGCATCTTAGATAAATCTTCATTTGTTTGCATTCTACACTGAAAAGTCATCAAACATCCCCAAATAGATGGAAAGCAAGAGCAGGTATTAAACCAGAGCTGTGATTACTAAGCCTATCCAGGCAGTGACATTCCTGTGACTCTGCAAGGACAAGAAAGTCACCAACACATGCCACATGTCTTACAGACTGTCCATATGCAAAAAACAGTCCTCATGCTGATGGCAGGAGATGGAATTTGAAAAAAGAGATGCTTCTTGCATATTTCAAAGTCTCTCCAGTGATTTGAGGAGAAAAATATCAAAAATAAAGATGAAGGGCTAGCAAACTAGTAGAATGCAGAAAAGGGGGCATAAGTCCCTGTATACTAATGCTGGCTGGCTTCCCCTGCAATGTCATTTTGTATAAAGACATCAGTGAGGAATACATGACTGGGTGCAATAACTGGCCTTGACCTTGACACCAGTCCTGACCCCACTAGGTCCTCCCTGTACACTGGCCCCTGCGCTCCGTGTCTTGAGTCACCTTCCTTTGACTCGAACATTCCCATAGCTTCCTTGATGGAACACTACCCAGCGGTTTCCCACTCTGATTTTTCCCTACTGAAGGACCCTACAAAGAGCAGAAGAGAGAATGACCCACGGCCAGAGAGTACATGAACCTCTAAGTCAGCTAACCCAGTAATAGTTATGCCTTCTAGAGAGGGAGTCCACACCAGGCCATGGGGAGAAGTCATCCAGCTTCAATATCTGTAACAAAGACTTCTTTCGCTTACTTAGGAGAACGCAAGTTTAAAACAGTGAGTGAGACTTTTTTTTGGCATTGCCCAAAAGATGAAACTGCAGCCCTTTCCAGACAGAGAGATAAGCTGTGCATTCATTGACTTGCAGAGTTCAACCAAATGGAATGGTCTTGGAGTAAGGCAGTAACAGAAAAATCAGCCTTTGTGTCTGGCCTGCTTTTTAATATTCCCATTGAACTCTCAGTCTGTTAAGAATCTCATGATATATTTGGTCTAATCTCTTAGGTACAGATATCTCCTCTCAGAAGATACCCCAACAAGTAAAGGCAAATATGCCTTTCAATAGAGTGTAAGAAGAAAAGGTTGACAAGAGAAAGGGCAAGAGAAAAGGGGGCTCAGCTCTTGCACAGCCATCCTGACTGGCTATCACTGATGCTATTGCAGGGATGGCACAGTAATGCTTCACTTACCAAGTGCTCCCTGCACAAGACACCTCTGGTGCCTGCACATGAGACTAAGACTTCTCCCTTAGGGACCATTTTGCTACACCTTCCCCACGGTGTGTCTCAGAAACTCTTCTGTCATTCTCCATATTCAAATCACAACTTGAGTCAATTTATTTGCCCTTTTCATGACATGTTTAAATTTCTGTCTTGACATCTTGTCTTGACATGAGCTTTAAGGTAATATGCAGTAATATTTCTGGGATGAGAATCCCTGAGTTACAATTTTAAAATTTGTTGTTATAATAATTACTTACATGAACGTATCTTTCCTCTTTTGAATACTACCTGATTCAGAGAAACTTCTAATATTCTAAGGCGATTTTATCCTCATGATTATTTATATTATTGCCTCCAAAGTTTTTTGATCATCCACCCCTATGAGTAAAAACTTTTAGGCATGTGCCCCCAAAATATATTTACTTATAAATTTTATATGTAAGTCACTGTCAACCCATATAGTATATATTTTTAGAGCTTAATTTCTTTCTTATTTTAGATACAAATAAATAGAAACTCTAATATTTTACTCCTTTGCTGCAGTAAATTATCATACAGAAGGAATGCTTGTACCCCACTTAATGCTTGTACCCCGCTTTGGAGGATATTACATAAAAAGAAAGGGGATGTGTACGAGGCTGTGATCATTCCTGCAATGGTAGAAACAACATTCTTCTCCCACCTCAATGAACTGTTGTTCTGACAGATATACCTACAAGGTCCTCTGAGCTAATGAAAAGAAAAAAAAAAGAATTCTTCAGCCTAATTTAATGGGAAGCACTGTACCATAAACAATCTCAAATCACTATCCTGGCCATTAATTTCAGCCTCTCCCTCTTGTCGCACATGCTTTTTGGAATGACCAACTTGTAGCAAAATTGACTTGTTTGCTGTCCACCTCCCTTACTTGGTTTATCCCTTTCTGGCAGTGCTAATCGCAGTGAAATGGTCAAGTTGCAGGAGGGAGAAAGGAGGATGTTCACAAACTGGGAAAGAGTACCCAAATTATCACAAGTTGCCAGCAAAGTCACTGTCACCATCAGACCACCCAGGGAGTCAACTGTTGCCATCACTCACCCATGTGACTTACAGATCTCTCTGTTCATAAAGAGAGAAAGCAGATGAAAAGGGCTGTTTACATTAGAAAAGGAAGAGTTTAGTTTCCATGTGCCTGTGATCTAGCTTCTTTCTGTAAGTTGTAAATGTTGAAAGAAAATAGACATGGCCTGTATGCTTTCAAGCAGCACTCTCCCTGCCAGTTCTCAAAAAACATTAAATAAAAAATATTCTATAGAGATCCACCCAGCTGTTCTGACTTAAGTGCAATGCATTAGACACAACACAAAGCAAATGGAGCAAGTCAAGAGGCAGAAGGAACATTCTCACAGGCAGGGGCCTAGGTACTGCAATGCCTGCTGCCAAAATGTGACACTCCCTATTAAAACTGAAAGTCATCACCATGCCAATATCAGCCAAGTTTACCATTTGCTGTAGACCAACAAAACTACTTTGGGTTGGCAGTGGGGGCTTGGGGATTGAACTTGGTTCATGGGGCTACAAAGATGGGCAAGATCCAGACCTGCCCTCAAGGTGATTACAGTCTATAAGGCAGCTAAACTTAAGGGGAAGGAACCTGTTAAAGGGTTCATGGGCAGTCCATACTCCCACAGCTGGGTGTTTCCCTGCAGCCTCTGAAGTAGACTCTGAGTAGTAGGGAGAGCAGCAGCCATATGGACCTTATACAAGTTATACAAACTGAGCACTTTTAATGTCACCTGAGGGGCAGGGGGACTCCCTGTACTAATTATTAGGATGTGAAAGAGATGATACAAAGGCTCATATTATAATGCCTTCCTTGTCTGACTGGGGAGAGGAGCAACATCCCAAGACACCAGAAGATTAGATTATACAATCCCCCATAGTAAACCCATTCTAGGCTAACCAGCCTCCCTTGGTGGAAAGTCTGCAGGCAAATGCCAACTATTGCACAACTCTAAGAGATCATGTGAAAGTTGTCATTTAAATCATCCTTTCAATAAGAACTCCACTGGGTCTTTGGGATCAAAGGAAGCAGAGAAAGTTGGCAGGTGGCAGGAAATGCTTAGTCTCCTTGCCTGCAGAAGCTCTTGAAAATCCTGTACTCCATTTCTCATGCATGCATGGGCCTGCTTAGATCAGGCCTTGTTCTTCCAAGTAAATAATATTTAATCTTTCAACAAATATTTATTAAATGCTGTTTGTCACTGTTCTATGCCCTGGGAATACAAAAGTGAACAAAACAGATGCAAACCTCTGCCTGCATAGAGCTCCCACTAGCATACATAAGCTATATAAATGGCAGGAGCTGTAAGTGCCATGGAGAATCAGAAAGCAGAGCAGGTGGATGGGGAGGCTCCATTGCAACATCCTGCAAAGACCCTTATGGGAGTTAGAGTCTAAGGCTAGGAGGACCTGAGAGTCTTGGAATTCTTGTGGTAACTCATGCAAAATGGGATCAAGAACCAGATGATGTCAGGCCTTGTGGTGGTCATGGAGAGGCTGTGTATGTTGAGGAAGAAGGGACTGGAGTTTTGGCAGGAGCACACAGAGTTTCAGTCCCCCTTCCACTCCTCCTGTAAATCATGTGGTTGTTCTGGGGTGGGGTGGTATTATCTAGAGCACCTGGAAGCCTTAGCTTCCTCTTCATTCTTATAAAAAGATGTGGAAGCAGGGAGGAACATTAATGTTATCTAAACAATAAAGGTTGTATAAATTACTCATAATTTTCACTATCTTCTATCTTAAGATAATTATTTCCCATGATTTCAGCAAGTGACAAGTTTTTACACCGAAGCGTAGACTTTCGTCTAAGTAAATTTGTGGTTTTGCTCTGTTCCTCCCCATCCCAGGCTTGCTCTGGACAGTAACCAAGCTGTCCTGGGCTAAATGCACCATCTAGTGGTTAGCTCTGGAAATTATCTGACCCCTGCCACCTTCACTAGTTCCCTGCTCTACCCCTTCTATTTATCCCTGAGTAAATACATCTCAAATTATCTATTTACTCAGAAGTATGACCAAAAAAAATGCTTTTTTCCTCTTTCATCCATCTTTTACCATTACCTCTTACTCTTGTACACAAGTCTTTCACAATTCTCATAGAAAAACTTACAACTTCACACATAGAAAAAAAAATCACGCTTAGAGTAAGACACAGAGTACTTTCATGGCCATCCGACCTCCCTGACCCCACATTTTATGCTGTCTTCTTGCCACACCACCCAACTCACACTGGTCTTCTGCTGTTCCTGGAACCTGCCCAAGCATGGGGTTTTAAGCTTCACTTCTCTCTGCCTAGAATATCCTTCCTCCTGCAGAGCCACATTGATTACTCCCTGCTTCTTCAAGGAACTCTGTCAGCAGTGCCTTCCAAGAGATTTGCCTTGGTTAGTGTATCTAAAATCTCATCTCTTACCCCAATGTTTTTCTTCCAAACACTTATCACTACTTGATATTCAATGGTATATCTGTCTTTCATTAGTTTGTTGTCTGAATATCTCCAGAAGAAAGAAAATTCCTCAGAAACAGAAACTTTGTTTTGTCCCTCGATGTATCTCAAGTGATTCCAGGCCTGGAACATAACAGGAATTCTCTCCAGTCTCACCTCCCACCCAAAAATGTGAAATCCATTTTCATAGTCAATATACATAAGATTGATGCCTTAGAAACAGCAATAACAAGAAAAGGGAAATCTGTAGACATTCAAGTGAAAATCAGATTTACAAAGAGCCAGTGAAACCCTGAAAGTCGCAGAGACACCCTCTTTAGGATCTTCATATACTTCTTACCCTTTTTAATTAAATGTGTGTTTCCCTCAAAGACTAAATATTCAAAATAAACATGGTTTAGTTTAATTTAATTTTTGTTATATATTTTTTAAAACATTGGCATTGTACCATTAAGATCTTCAACTATTTATTTCAAATATACTCTATTTCAGCTGCATTTTCAGTTATACTTGGGCTAGGAACCTGGTCACTAGTAAGTACACTATTTCTATGTAGAGATATCCCTTGTGAATTCCAAATAACCAACTTGCAAGTGACATTTTGAATTATAACCCTGCCGCAAACTGGGAACACTCTTTAGGTGGCTTTTAAAATTTTTAGAATCCCACAGTGATGATCAAAGATGGCTGTGCCCATGTAATATCACTAGCAACTGATGACCTCTTTCTCCTCCTTGCCTGGCCCTTGTGGTGGCAGGCTGGGCACGAGGACCATGCTGGGCCAGACCCTCTGAGAAGTTTCTGCAGCACTGACACAAGGCCAGATTACACCAACAGAGCTCTGTCAAAAACGTCTCTCTCTTATCAAGAAGACCAAGTTTCTAAATGCCTATATTACTGTATCAGAAGAGGAGGCCTTTAAACAAGCTGAAGAATCAGAAAGGAGATCTAAGAATGAACAGTCACTTGGGGATTTAGATGGAATTCCTACTGCAGTAAAAGACAACTTTAGCACATCTGGCATTGAGACAGCATGTGCATCAAACATGCTGAAAGGTTATATACCATCTTCTAATGCTACAGTAGTTCAGAAGTTGTTGGATCAGGGAGCTCTACTAATGGGAAAAACAAATTTAGATGAGTTTGCTATGGGATCTAGAAGCACAGACGGTGTGTTTGGACCAGTTAAAAACCCCTGAGTTATTCAAAACAATATAGAGAAAAGAGGAAGCAGAATCCCCACAGCAAGAATGAAGATTTAGACTGGCTGATGACTGGAGGAAGCTTAGGTGGGACTGCAGTTGCTATGTCGGAGTTCACATGCTATGTGGCTTTAGGATCAGCTACAGGAGGATCAACCAGAAATCCTGCTGCCCACTGCAGGCTTGTTGGTTTCAAACCAAGCTATGGTTTAGTTTCCCATCATGGTCTCATTCCCCTGGTGAATTTGATGGATATGCCAGGAATCTTAACCAGATGTGTGGATGATGCAGCAGTTGTGTTGAGTGTATTAGCTGGACATGACACCAATGATTGTACCACAGTACAGGACCCTATTAATCCATTCATTTGGTTTGGCAGATGTGAGCAAACTATGTATAGGAATTCCAAAGGAATATCTTGTGCCAGAATTATCAAGTGAAGTACAGTCTTGTTGGTCCAAAGCTATTGACCTCTTTGAGTCGAAGGGGCCAAAGTAATTGAAGTATCCATTCCTCACACCAGTTATTCAATTGTCTGCTATCATGTACTGTGTACATCAGAAGTGGCATTAAATATGGCAAGACTTGATGGGCTACAATATGGTCACAGATGTGACATTGATGTGTCCACTCAATGTGTCCACTCATGGTTGAAGCCATGTATGTTTCAACCAGACAAGAAGTGTTCAACGATGTGGTGAGAGGAAGAATTCTCTCAGGAAACTTTTTCTTATTAAAAGAAAACTGGGAAAATTATTTCATCAAAGCACAGAAAGTGCAACGCCTCATTGCTAATGACTTTGCAAATGCTTTTAACTCTGGAGTAGACGTTTTGCTAACTCCCACCATCTTAAGTGAGGCAGTACCATACTTGGAGTTCATCAAAGGAGACAACAGAACACGAAGTTCCTAGAATGATATTTTTACACAAGCTGTAAATATGGCAGGATTGTCAGCAGTGAGTATCCCTGCTACACGCCCAAACCAAGGGTTGCCAGTAGGACTGCAGTTGACTGGACATGCATTTTGTGACCAGCAGCTTCTTATAGTAGCCAAGTGGTTTGAAAAACAAATACAATTTCCTGTTATTCAACTTCAGGAACTCATGGATGATTTTTCATCAATGATCACTCAGTAGGGCGCATCACTCAGTAGGGCAGGAAGAACTTTCTGGATTCTTCTCATTCAACCTGAGAGGAGAGGAAGGCCTCTAGAAGCTGAGCTCAAGTTCCCCCTCTGCTTAACCATAGCTCACCATTTGCTTTGTTCCAACATGACTGTTCCATATGACACAAGGAATATCTTCCAAGGCAGTTTCCTCCCAGAGTCCCGAAACGAAATTAGGAAAATGTAAATGTCTTCTGCTTCTGGCTTTCCCACATCTACCAGGTAGAAGCACGATGTAAGATTCTCACCATCTGATGTCTTCTCTCCTTCCCAAAATTCATCAGGACCCAAGGGGGAGATTTTCATTTATTTTCCTCTCTGGAATGCACTTCTGCTACTTGTGTTTCTTCTTCTCAGGGCAACAAAACTTCATGCCCAGGTTAATTGCAGAAAACGGTGTCCCCCCTATGCTACGGAATAATCTCTAAGACCTAGTTCAACTAAGCTGGCTTCTAACACACTAAAAAAGCCAAAGAAGTTTTGAAAAGCCCTTTCTAATTGGCAAGTCCTGGTTTCACAAAACTATTTAATTTTTAAAAATCAAACTAAAAGATGTTTTAAAATAATTCCTACTCTGGGCATCAAAAGCTAGATAGTTTTCCTTTTGCATTCCTGTTATAGAAACCCTAATCCTCCTTGAGGCAAATGGATGCTTCTGGCAGCACGGGAAAGAAGACACCTGAAAAAAATGCATGAGGAAAACACTCCAATAAATTGCAAAGAATAAATTCCCAGCACGGTGGTCTCAACACTCTTTTCTTGAGTGTCTAGTACGTGCCAGGCTCCAGGCAATAGCTACGCGGCCAGTGTGGCTCACTCGTGTGTGAGTGGTGTGGAGCACAGATACATAGCTGGTGCAAAAGAGTTCAGTTGGTCATCCGCTCTGCCCAGGATTTCAGTGAATTGGCTCTGAAGTATGCATGAAGTGAGACAGAGAGTCAAGGGGAGGAAGGAAGTCCAGGCAAACAGAGTGCCGTGTACAAAGGCACAGAAATGTGAAATATCTGCCCCATTCAATTGATTTCAAACAGCCTAATTGGACTCAATGTAGAGAGGTTGGGGAGCAAAGACCATAGCATAAATGATTTTCATAGCATGAAAAGGAAGAACATGATCAACTTGTGTTTAAGAAAGATCACTCTAGCTTCAGTATGGACAGAGTGGAGAGTGTTGAGAGTAGAGACCAGGAGACTAACTAATAAAGTAACAATAATAAAAATTGCTAACACAGTGGTCCCTGTGTGACAGGTATATATTTAATCCTCACAACGATAACAACCCATGAGGTAGGTGCTATTAGTGTCCTCCTTTTACAGGAGACTGAGGCTGAGAGAGGCTCGCCTTCCTAACTGCCTAACAGGCAGTCTGACTCCTGCATTCACATTCTGGCTCTGTTCTTTGCTGGCCGTATGATGCCCGCAGAGCTCAGGCTTTTGCAGCAATCCAGGTCAGGATAATGGTGACCAAGGATTGTGGTAAGCAGAATAAATCCTCGCCTACCAAAGATATCCACTCCTTAATTCCCAGTACCTGTCACTACATTAGGTTACATGGCAAAAGGGGATTAAGGTTGCAGATAGAAACTTTTAACTCACCTTAAAATACAGAGACTGTTCTGGACTATCTGGGTGGCCCAAAATAATCAAAAGGGTCCTTAAGAGTGGAAAAGGGAGGCAGAAAAAAAGGATCAGAGAAAGAAATGTGATCATGAAAGCCGGGCAGAGAGCTGTAACAATGCTGGGTGTGGAGATGGGGGAAGGGGCCACAAGCCAAGGACTACAAATGGCCTTTGGAAACTGGAAAAGGCAAAGAAGCAGATTCTCTCCTAGAGCCTCCAGAAAGAAATGCAGCCCTACCAAGTCCTTCATTTTAGCCCAATGAAATCCATCAGACTTCTAGCCTACACAACTATAAGATAATACATTTGTATTGTTTTCAGCCACTAAGTGTATGATAAATTGTTATGGCAGCCATAGGAAGTTAATAATAATGACGGTGAAGAAACCACCAACTCAAAGCACACTTTGGAGGTTAAATTCACCTCTAAAGGATTTAGAGATCCAGTAGATAACTAGTGCCTTGCCAGTTGGAATGTGGTTCCAGGATGATATGAAAGGAGATGAAATGAACTCAAAAGACTCCATTTTCGTCTCTGAATCTAAAGTCACTTAACTGATATACTGTGTTTTGATTCCTCCAAAGCATAGTCTCATCCATTTATTCCATACTTTTCTGCTTTTATTAATTTGACTTCTCTCATTCAGCCTTTCGATTTGTATCAACAGCCTCACCAGAAATTCTCTGAATTTTTTCTCTCCATTTTCTCAACCCATAATTACCAGATTCAGATCTTTAGTGGACTGAAAAAGTATCACATGATCCTTGTCTCCTTCTACCTCCTTCTGGTACATTTTCCAGTTTTCTCTTCATATGTTCTCTCAAGAAATAACTCCAATACACTCTTTGATGAGATTTTGCCTTATAAGACACAGACATCCCCCCAGGGAGCTTCCACTATCGGGGAGCCCAGGCCATCAACACTAACAATAAAGTGTGACATGGTGGAAATACTCAACCTAGTGTAAGGAGAGGAGGCCTTCAGGGAAAGCCACACGCTTCTGCATGGGTGTCTTTAGAAAGCAATTTCCCATCATACTTCTCTCAGCTTTTCTACCTTTTGATTTTTCAAGCAGGAAAATGTCTGCCTAAAAAGCTAAGAACTGGGCTCAGGCAGACTTGACAGAAAAAATGCTTGCACTTGCACAATGTCAGAATCACAGCCACCTAAGATGACCCAAGCCCTACCTTTTACTGGTCACATCAAAGGAGAAAACATAAAAAGAGGAGATATCCTGGCTTTCTGCTACTTAAATTTACTTTACAGAGGAAATAAAATAGTTCATTTAATGGGAATAAACATTCAATTTAAAGTCACAGATATATTCTGAGGAAAAAAGTTACCATCTGTTCCCTCCACTTGAATATAAGTTTGTTTTCTATATACAGAATGACTGCATCTATCCAAAAAGTATATGTTGAGCTGAGTGCTGCAACAAAGACATCAGTGACATAGTCCCTGACTTAAAATCTAGGACTTAAAATGTGCTTGAAAAAAAAAAACTAAACATACAACCTTGAAGCCCTATAATAATAATAGTCACAATACATTTTTTTAGCTCTTTTTATATATGGTTTTATCTACAGTTAAATTATAAAAGCAGGGTAGAACAAGTCTGCAGAATTCCAGAGAAAGGAGCTAGAAGGGGGTCATAGTTCTGGAAGGCTGGAGGGAGGATGCAGTGTCTCAGTTGGACCTGGAAGATGGCCCAGAGAAGCACCAGAAAATCTGAAACATCCAAAACCAGAGAAGTAGGATATTCATGAGAAGGCTGAGGGAACAGTAAATAGATCAGTTTGGCCAAAATGAAGGTTACAAGGGGAGGTGTTGCCGGATCATGGAAGACTCCCACACTTTTCAAAAGGGGTATTTGCTGGGAGCATCAGAAACCACACATGACCATGGTACAGTTTTCTTACATGTCCATTTTCTCTGAAGCTTCGGAAAGTTCAGTCTGTAAACTTGTTTTACGTATTATTTTCATGGAAATGCAAACATTGGTATATTTTTAAGTAAAATAATAGAAATTTGCATGAATGTTTAAGATAAAAACATTTCAAAGAATGTTGTCCCTTGCAGCAGGACCTCAAACCCTGAACGTTCACCTTCCCAAACTCTTTCTGCTCCCTCACTGCCAACCTCAGGCAATCGATAAGCTCAGTCAGGTGCAACTCCTCTCATTTCCCAGTTTGACTCCTCTCCCGCCGGCGGGCACTGTGCCAGCTCAGGTTCTTCTCAGTTCTCACTCAGGTTATTGCAGTTGAATCCTACCTGGACCTGCTGCCTCCCCATCATTCCTTCCTCCTCTCCTTCTACACTACGCCCAGGGTTCCAGGGTGGTCTTTCTTTCTTCTTCATTTTTTTTTTTTATTTTGTTTGCTTGTTTTTTTTGAAACGGTGTCTCTCTCTGTCACCCAGGCTAGAGTGCAATGGCGCGATCTTGGCTCACTGCAACCTACAGATGTGAGCCATGCGAGCCACCGTGCCTGGCCTCCTTCTGGTATTTTTTTTTTTTTTTTTTTTTTTTTTGAGACGGAGTCTCACTCTGTTGCCCAGGCTGGAGTGCAATGGCCCGATCTAGGCTCACTGGAACCTCCACCTCCCAGGTTCAAGTGATTCTCCTGCCTCAGCCTCCTGAGCAGCTGGGACTATAGGCGTGTGCCACCATGCCTAGTTAATTTTTGTATTTTTAGTAGAGACAAGGTTTCACCATGTTGGCCAGGATGGTCTAGTTCTCTTGACCTCGTGATCTGCCTGCCTCGGCCTCTCAAAGTGCTGGGATTACAGGTGTGAGCCACCCTGCCAGGGTCGTCTTTCTAGAAGGAAAATGGAATCATACAGCTGTAGCCCTTTTTGTCTCATCTCCACCCTTCACCTGTGCTCCAGCTACACCAACTCCCACCCACCCCATCAACAGTCACTCCAGGAAGTTCCTTGGCTGGGCTTTGTTGTACCACATCCGTCCTGCACACACTGTCCTCATCCACCTGACAAACACCTCATATGTTGAGAAAACATTTCCTGCAAACATTGCTCCAACAGTTTGCCTCCTTATACCACACTATCCTTAGAGAAACCAAAACCTCAATAAATTCTCTTGAAGGGACTTTCTTTTCTTCTATTCCTGGAATAACTTATTATCCTCCATGTTTTTTAGCTCTATTTCTAGGCTTTCTTGAGAGTCATCAGAAATCTGCCAATATTTTATTATCTGAGAAATACTTCTGAGGCAACAGAAACAGGACACTGTCTTTTAGATCTTTTATCTTCCACATAGCCAATCCCAAAGCACAAATCATTTAAAATGGCTCAATCAATATATATAACTGGCTTACTATGATGTGTTGGGAATTTTTTTTAGGTGCCAAGGATAAAGAGATGAGTGAGACACAACCCCGCATTGACAATTTTCTTTTTTTTTTTTTTTTTTTTTTTTTTTTTTTTTTTTTGAGACAGACTCTCACTCTGTTGCCCAGGCTGGAGTGTAGTGGTGCGATCTCAGCTCACTGCAACCTCTGCCTCCTGGGTTCAAGCAGTTCTCCTGCCTCAGCCTCCCATGTAGCTGGATTACAGGCATGCACCACCACACCTGGCTAGTTTCTGTATTTTTAGTAGAGATAGGGTTTCACCATGTTGGCCAGGCTGGTCTCGAGCTCCTGGCCTCAAGCGATCCGCCTGCCTCGGCCTGCCAAAATGCTGGTATTACAGGCATGTGCCACTGCCCCCAGCTGAGAAATTAACAGTTTTCTAAGTATCTCTATTTCCAGCCCAAGCCCAGAGCCAATTCTTAGCTATCATGGAATATGGGTCTCACTCGGTAACTGGTTGCACCAGGAAATAGGCCTAGGAGAGCCCCAAAGAGAAAGCTGCTCAGTGAGTCTTACCACACGGAAAGAATCCTACCTCATCACCACACAAAGGCAGTGGTTTTGCTTTGAAATAACAGGTTATTGGGCCCTGGCTTCTCCCCTTGATTCTTCTGTGATAATCCACTTCGCAGGGTCTCTTGCAGTACAGAACAGGTAGAGCCAGGTACTCCCAGTTAAAAAACAACTTTATTTTCTCTGAATAGAGATCTTTCAAAAGAAGAAACATAACTTGATCATTATAATTTAAGCCTCAGTCTTCTCTTTAGCTTGGGACTAGTCAACATGGTTATCAGTCTTCTCTAGTTATCCCTGCCTCAACTCAAAATTTTTTGCTTGATCTATTCTTCCTTGCCCATAACCAACCACGCCCACCTTCTTAATTATTCCATTCCCATAAAACAGTGCCAGAGCAACTTCTTTCAGGTATGAGGTGACAAGTTTCCTTCTGCTTGACTGTCGTGGAAACTGCTTTCTCCATGGTTACTGGGACCCTGATCTGGTCTGGGTCTCAGATTCTGCCTGTGAAGTCTTCTGAACTCATCTGTTACTTTTCTGGCATTCCGCCAAAGGTTTTTGTCCAGGGAGATATCTTTACCAGATCTTATTCATTTCTTCATCTTCCTCACAATTTTGAGCTTCTAAAACCCCCATCAGAACTCAGCCAGCCAGCTAAAGTTTATAGAGTCCCTGATAGGGATCCAAAAAAATTAATAACTATGGGCAACGCAGAAGTAGGATCAGGTCAATTGCATCAGTCACCACCTTAGCTAAATACTAGAGAAAGAGAGAAAAGGAGATACTGTAACCCGAATCCATGAGCCCAAATGAGTGCCCAAGAAGTGTATGAGACATTGGGCTTTGGGTCAGAGAGCTGGCACATTTGTGTCCCTGGAAAAATCAGCTCTACCAGCCAAAAGACAAAGGCATTTCATCAGTTTCATGAGAGATTTTTCTCTGACAGCTGCCCAGGATTATCTCTTATGCTTGAAACCAGAGGGCTTAGGTAGTTCTGGTCAGCTCTGCCACGGACGTATAGCCAGTATCTCTACAGGAACATTTAAGAGCTTTTGAGTCTTTGTCAATATCATCTGGTAAAAGGCCCATGGACTCCTTGCTAACACAAATGTTGACCCACTAAAGACTGAATGGGATGGTCATGGACCCTCTTCAACCCCTTATGAACCTCATTCTCCTCTTATTTTGCTAATAGTTCCTAAGTTGATTAATTGATCAGGTAAATCCAACCAGACCAAATTCTCAAAGAGCAAAAATATGTGTAATTATCATTCTGTGTTTTCCCCAACAATTAGGGCCATTCTAGGCACACAGTGGCCTGAGACTCACAGCAGGTCATCTGATGCTGTCCCTTTGATGGTACCCATAGCTGCCCCTCACCAACCTTACGAGTGCTCATTCTGATCCTCCACCTTCTCAAAAACTCCCTCTGCAGGCTCAATATTTGCTTAAACATAAGCAAATCTACACACTGCAGCTGACTCAGGGTTGTAGATTGATAGGAATTTATTCTGGACTCATCATAAATGCTTGTATTATAAATATGATTTATCACTTAACCATGAATCATCCTGCATTGTTCTCCAGTTGTGTGCACTTCTCAAACAACAGACTCGTACGGTGGTAAAGAGCTCTGACCTTGAACTGACATGGTTCAAATCCTAACTTCCCAACTGACAGTAGAATAAATTAAAATACCTGTAATATTTTACAGTGTTACTGTGAGATTACATAAACTAGTGCACATCAAATACTATGTCTGGCACAGAATAAGGCTCTCTAAGTGCCAGTCTTATAATCCCCAAGTGGGGCAAGGAACATCTTGCACTCCTCATTTTCCCCTTATAATCTAAGCACACAATAAATGCTAGGCACACAATGGGTGTTTAATACATGCTGACTGACTGATTGAATAACTTCCCCAATATGGCATCCTTCCAAGGCTGATTAAAAACATTTCTGCCCAAGAATTCTATGAAAACAGTTACAGCTGCTATTTAGGCTCACATTTTGACTCATCATCCCATTGCCCTCCTCTCGGTCACATACTCCTTTAAAGAAAGAAAGAATTCCCCATGCTGTTCCAGTGGCTACAGGTCTCATGGCTGCAGCAGTGAGTCAGCAGCTCACCCTGTGGCTGGCAGCTCAGACCCAACCGCGGCCCACTGTGCTGTGTGTCCTGCAGCAGCCACGGGTATTCCCAAGGATACTGCAGCATCCCACCTGGGGCACTGCAGTTATCTTGGGTCCATGCCTCACTGCAGCTTGAAGCCTGATGCTGCTGAGTGTGCAGAAGAGCTGCTTCACTTCAGCTGCCTTTAAGGCCCTGGCCACTTCTGGTCCCCAAAGCCTACAGTTAAGGAATCAGAGCACGTTCCTGCCAAACAGAATCCTCAATACTGCAGCCTGGCAGCCATCTGCATACTGGCCAAAGCACATGGAAAGCTGCGTCCAATGGTCTGAAAAGCATCATTTTTATTACTGACTGTGTCTAACCAAACCTTGAGCAAGGGAGTAGGAAGATTAGGAAGGAGAGTCCTCTGAGCAAGGCACTTATGTGAGCCCCTTAGGGCCTAAATGTGCTTGTTTGGGCTGAAGGGAAAACGGACTCTATCTATTTTCTCTTGATGAGACAGTGCACTCCTTGAGAGCAAAGACTGCGTGGGGTTCCAAAGGCATCCCCAGTGCCTAGCCTGCACATAGGAGGTTCTCAATTCATGTTGACAGCTATGTGCCTAGCCTGTACATAGGAGGCTCTCAATTCATGGCTGATGAATGGCCAAGCCCACCAAGTAGGAGCGCAATACTGCAGTTTCTCCCATGTCCATGGAACACCGCCACCTGTCCCCCACCATGATTCCTCCCTCCTCACCTCTACCACATGTTTCCAGTGCCCCGGGAGCAAAAGAAGAGCTCCCTCTCTCTCCCCATTGGAACCTGGTCTGTTGAAGTTGCCCCCCACCTCAGAAGCCAGAAGAGAGACTTTGATGGAAGGCACACAGCTGTTCTAGCAACTGAATGGAGATCATAGGTACATATATATATATATATAGATTGTGATACTTCTGAGGGATCTATCTCAGTTCCCAGAAGAGGAAAATGGCATGGCTTTTTCGCTGGGCATAGTCACTATGAGCTTCAATGATTGAAATGGAAATTAAAGTGAAAGGATTTCCTCAGTCCCCAATAATGTATGTTTCTGTCTTGCCTTATACAAATTTCCCCCCAAGAGCTATTCTATTTGATAGCCTGCCTCTCTTCTCTCTCTCTTCACTTTCTCTCTCTCTCTGTCTCTCTCTCTCTGTCTCTTTCTCTCTCACACACACACACACATATATACATGCTATGTAAGTTATTGATTACTACTGAAAATCAAAGTGAGACTGAGGACCAGAGGTAAGTGACCTGCCTAAGTCTCACAGCCAGTGAGCAGCCTCACTAGACTCATGAATTCCAATCCAGTGATGTTTTCACTTCATTATGAAATTGTTTTGTTTTGGTTTTTTGTTCATTTGTTTTTGTTTTGTTTTTACTTTTCTTTAATGTCTTCAAAGGAGAGCTAATGTCAGGTTTTTCCTCACTGAGACATTACAACATCTCCCAGGTAAAAGCTGGGTCCTCCAGGTAAGACATTCTCCCAGATCCTGCTTCGTTTGTTGTTGTTGTTGTTGTTGTTGTTGTTGTTGTTTGCATTTCCCTGGGATGCTGTCTCACCTAAAATGGCAGGGAGGACCCTGGATCTCTCACCTTCCCATGTAATGAGTGATAGTATACTTATCACACACAGAGATGGAGTGACTCTTCCTTACCACAATCTGAAGCCCAGACAGATACAGTCATCATTTGTGACAAAGAAGATTTCCCTTTGCAAATGCAGCAACTTAACGGTAAAATTGTGGAAAAAGAGGCTGTGTGTGTTCACCTTGGTCGGTGCTGCAGCCCAAGCCCAGCTGGCACCTCTAGGGCGCATTCAAGTGAGGGAATAGTTATACTTGGCAGGCAGTCCTGACCAGCCATTTTTGCCCGGGTCTCTTTGGATGCCTCCAGACTGCAGAGATCTTGGTTTGCATCCCCCGCACAGCCTGCAAGCCAAGCTGCAGACATCAATCTGTTTCAGGAGAAAGAGCGCCACCTGCTGTCTCTGGACTGCAAGACCATGTTTCTTTGGAAACCGCAGTGATGTTCTTTCTAAGCAGCTGAGCGCCTAAAGAGATCTGCTGTCCACAGCCAGGGGAGAAAATGGCACCTATGAAATTCGTACCGACACCCCATGTCACACTGTGAACCAGTGACTCTCCCAGGAAAACCCTGGACGAGCCCTGCAGCACACATCCTTCTCCTTTCTTACAGTTTCATTTCTCCCCTCCAGCTTAGTACAGATGGAAGTCTTAGAGGCTGGTCGTTCCGCTGAGCATCTGAATGTAAAGAGACGTGCTCAAGGTCACACAGAGACCCCGTTCTAGACCCAAGACAGACTTCTCCCACGCCAAGTACAGGCTGGATCGAATTTATGCATTTCAGATTTCTTTCTCTTTGCCCGCAGTAGAAATTTTGCAACAGAATTTTCTTCACTGCTGCTTTGCTGATTTCACCTATGCTGGTTGCAGCTACAGTCCCCTCTCTCTTCCACATTATCTTTTGTAGTATAACTGTTTATGTTCAAATGTTAGCTCCAGTATTAGAGCCCAAGTCTCTTGAAAGGAGGCCAATACCTGATTAATCTTCACAGTCTTTTGGAGGACTTCCTGCTAGTTAAGCATCTGGGGACTTAGCTCCCCATGCCCTATTTCTTCTCAAGGGCCTCGGAAATCAAATCCACTCTCCTGGTCTTTTTAAAGCTGTCATCATCTACTGCTGTCTTAGGGGTCCTGTTTCCCCAAGACTGACTGAAAAGGACACAAGCTGTCTGGCTTCTCACTTAGTATCTTCTTTCCTGTTCACCACCCCTCAAAAAAATTGCATCAGCCCTTACTATTTTAAAAGTTTTATTTCTAATCACTACCAGCAAACAGATGAGATAACAAATACAACAGTTTTTGCCATTGACAAAGTTTCCTGAGATTTTTCTGAATGATTATCTCCTAAAACAAAAGAAAATACTCAATTGTGAACCCGACTTATCTTTGCTCTCATCCCACGCCCCAAAAAAGAACCTTGAGAGTGGAGCTGCAAGTTTACAGCCTCAGGACAGGAAACTCAGTGCCATGATTTCCACCAAAGGAGGCTCCACAGCCGTAGAGCATCACATAACCAGTCTGCCTCATCCTCCTCATCTGTTAAATGGTCAGAATCAAAAGTGTTTGCTCATAGGAAAATCCTCATTTGAGGATTAAATGAGGTCATTTATTCCTCAGTGTGGTATATAGCAAAAATTAAGTCCAAGATCAATGGCCATTTAATTAATTAGGTAATTTATTTCATAAAACAAACCTGATGACAAGAGAATAGAACATAAAGGACAAAAATCTTCAAGGAAAGTAGCAGGGGCTCAGCTAAAGTACAAGGAGTAATAATTTGGGAGATGTGTCAGAGAGTACGAGGAGGAAACATGCCTTGAAAAGACGGTGGGGGAGAGAAAGAGAAGAGTCCAGAGAGCTCATCATTTCACTTCAAAAAAAGATGGCCATAAAGCAAAATTCAGGCGTTCTGTTCTGCTTCCAGGTCCCATCCACGGAGCTTCATCCACAGGCATCTGGGCCACTTCTCTCACTAGAGAAGGCAGACAGCGCTGCTGTCCTGGCTGACTTCGGCTCCATTGATCCACTCCCTTGCCTTCCATTCTCCTTGCAGGCTGCGTGTGCTGAAGGCCTCTTGCACTCCTGTGCTATCGCAACTTGCAGTAATCGCATGGGGTTGTATATCCAGCGTGTAGCACAGGCTTTCTGTAGCAGGTCCTAGGTCGGTTGCCTGAGGGCAGCACTGCCCTCCCCAGCCCCCACACCTGCCATGGTGGCTGTCCTGCCAACAGCATCTCCCTTCAGGGTTTATCTTATTTTCTTCTGATGAACAAGCAAACGCAACCAGACTCTCCGTAGGTGTAAGTTGGCACGCACATTTGGCAGGGAGGGTGGATTTCTCGGGGACATTCCATTACTCACTCTCATGCCCAACCCACCCTGTGCTGAGGCAGCAGAACCTTCTCCCTCACGAAGCATTAAGGATGTCCATTCGCCAGGCAGCTGGTAGTGAGCAGGGAGGTGAGAAAGGGGGTCTTTCTGAGAAGCAGGCTAGCACATGAGCCACCTGGAGACACTTAGGGGAGGTAGGTCTATTTTTCTCCACCCAATGTCACTGAAGAACCCATTCACACCCTAAATGGGCTAAGAAAGCCATGTGGTAAAATGTTGATGTCAACTAGATTAGCATCTTGGACAAGCCCTAGAATGAAGTTCAGGGAATGAAGCAATGTGTTTTTAAGCAGAACCCTCAGCTCCTGCATCCCGAGTCTACAGTCTCAGTCTCAATTTTGCCAGAGTTGCAAAAACCATGAAATGGCCTCACGTGTAACTCACAAGTAGCCCATCAACTGCACATCAACCTTGAGATAAAGATAAAGCTCCTTGTTATGAAGTTTACAACTACTTTGGAAATACATTTTATAAGTAATCACAAATTTTATTTCTGTATTTTGATTGTTTTCATAAAACTATAGCCCTCTTAGGGTAATTTTGACAAGTCCCAGGGGTTTTTTCTGTGGTCATCTGTGCCTAGCCCATGTTGAACACTCAGTATATTTCAGCACCTGTGTCCTCCGTGATTCAGGCTGGAGTTGTGTCTCCTTCCTCATGCAGCAGTAGTGTGATACCTGTTCAGCTTATTCAGGAACACGAATGTGAAGGTCACTGCTACAGAACTGCAACTGTGAAGGTCACTGCTACAGAACCATGGTTGTCCAGTGTTGGCAGTTACCTTAATTACTTAGAGACTTAGAGCGTTTGTTAAAATTAGAGATGCTCATCCTATACTACTGAATTTGAATCTATGATGATGAGCAGTTTTAAGAGGTTCCCAGGGGGTTCTGATGCACCCAAAGTTTGAGAGCTGCACTCTAGCCCCTGGCTACTCAAAATGTGGTCAACAGACCAGCCGCATCCATACCTAGAAGCATGTTAGAAATGCAAGCTCTCTGGCCCCATCCCAGACCTCCTGAGTCAGAATTTATATTTTCACAAGATCCCAGGTGATTCATTTGCATGTTGAAGTTTGAGAAGCACTGCCCTAAGACAAAGGCTATAACATCCTAGCAATCTGAGGTAAGTAAATAGTAGAATTTCCCCCTCATTTTCAGGGTGAATGACTCCTGCCAGTGTAGTGACTCTTTGCCTTGCCTGCTGGACAACAGAACCCAAAGACATGCAGGGGGAATAGCTAGTTGATCAGAACCTTCTAAACAACCTTCAAATTCTCCTCTCCTACCCACTCTTGTGCCTTGCCCCAATCAGTGACGTTAGAGATCCAGAGATGGTGAAGGCGATATACCCAGACAACGTGGCAGACTGAAGTCTGGCTCCAAATCTCAGCTCTGCTGCTTTCTAGCAGGGCAGCCATGAAAAAAAAATCACATCACCCTTCCGATGCTTACTTTCTGTATATGTAGAGGACATCTGAAGGGTTCACAAAGATCATTCCAGCTCTTCATGTAAGTCATCCTTCCCCGTCCATTTCACACATATGAAAAGTCACAGCTGGAAGGGATCTTTGATCACCTGGTCCAAACTCCTTCCTTGCTGTCCCCAACTCATACATGGGGAACCTGGGCCAGCCAGACAACTCATGAAAGGGCAGAGCCCTGACTGGAACCCAGAGCTTCCAAGGCCAAGTTCAGCATGCTTTGCACCATACAGTGACTAGGACATCATTCTTGGGTTGGGTGGTTGAGGAAACATATTCTGAGACAGAGATTTGCATGCAGGATGTTTACTACATGTTTACGTTTACTGGGGAGTGCTCTCAGAAATAACATCTTTAAGGGAGTGAGATGAGTAAGACTGGGCAGAAGGAGAAGATGAATCCTACAGGAAATCCAGGAGCTGGGATGTGCTACAAGGTTGTCCTGAATCAAGACAGAGGAACCGGGCCTTTGTATTCCACACCAACCAGTAGGGGTAATCTTTATAGACGGACTCAGAAGGGAGCCATTGGCCATCCATCAATACTCCCAGCAGTCAGGGGACAAGTAGCTCTGTTCTGTATGGGAAATCTGGGCAGCACACCCCAGCATCGTGGACAGCACACCCTTTGTACCACCAGCTCACTTGCCTCACAGCCTAAGTGTGCCCTTTCTGGGAGCAACTTCACTGTTATTCTGGCTGCTGTCTTCACCTGGGGAAATTCTCAGTGGGAGATTAGTAGGACCAACCACTATACTGCTCTGATCTTAAGGCTGCCACTGAGTCTTACTCTGCCCCTCCTCTACTATCCTTTCCAGAGTCCTCTCGCCCTTGGCCCACACTGCGGCTGGCCTACATGCCTGGTGGGGTGGCTCCAGCCCTCATAACTGAGGACACTGAGCCCCTGGTCACCACATTTTTCTCTGGCCGTGGCTGCTACACTTGTCCATTTACCTCAAATTTGGCAGGGGAGTACGAAGAGACACCCCAGTGTAGCCCCTGAATGCCAAACAGATTATCTCCTGCCATCTTTAGGTAACAGCAGCACTACTTCTTGCTGATATCATGGCCAATGGCTCCTGCCAGTATGGAGACGCCTTTCCCTGCCTGCTGAATATCTTGGTACAAGGAGCTAGAAGAGAGATGGCAATAACAGCTTAAAGTATAAAGGGCTCTGGTCACATACCTCGATGGAAGCTTTCTCCTTCTGGGAACCAGCACCTCTAGACCCATGGAGTCTCCTGCTGGGAGGATGGAGAGCACAGGACCCACCGTGACTCACTGGGAGGGATGGTAAGCAGGGCCACTCCCACATTCACCCCTCAATTCCAGGACCCATGAACTCCACCCTTTGCAGCATAGCCCCCTACGGTGGTGGTTGATTTACAGGGTATACCACATTGTCACCTGAATCCTTCATACCATGGCTCTTCTACCCTCATACCCATTGCTCAGACACTGGAATGGCTGAAGACTGAGACTGGCTGATGTCAACTGGCAGAGTCATTCTGTCTACGTGGTTGTCTGGTGCCTCTTCCACGGTAGCTGCTGTCAGGTGGCATTGACATGCAATACATAGACTCCAGCGCTTTGTGCTCACTCCCATTGCCCATCCCCATGCTCTTCCCCAGCCCGACACCGGCCATTTGATCTTTTTCTTTCCAGACCCCTGACCAACCAGCCAAGTCATTCACTGCTCCTCATGAGCTGATATATATTTGTACTTTAGTCCACTTCTCTTTCCACTCAGAAGAATGACTAGGTCTACCTCCCAAAGCTCTGCCTATTGAGAGAATTTCCTCTCATCTCTGTCTTTCAGGGACACCCCCAAGTGGAGCTTTAGTTCACAGCAGTCCATTTTCAAACTGGAACCCACATACAAAGCCAACCCATCTGTGACACATCTTGACCTTTTTTCTCCTCTCTAAGCTGTTCATCAGATAGCCTCCACTGCAGCCATAGGCACGGGTACTTGCTGAGGGAGAGGAAACACTAGTGGTGATGTGGGGGTCTGAACCACTTGCTCATGTAGCTCCTGGTGATCTCTGGCTCTGCTTGTACTTGATACTGACTGCATCTTAGAGACTCACCTGAAAGAGCCCAGCTCATGAGGGGTGGCTCTCTTCAGCCACGGTAATTGCCTGAAGAGGGACTCAGCTGAGTCCTCAGCAGCCAATACTTTGACAGCTGGGGGAGTGGGTACCTCATCCTTAAAGGGGAAATTAGGAAAGTGCATTACAGAGCCCACATCAGCATCGAATCTCCAACACAAGTCTATGAAGAAGCTAGAGATGGCATGAATACCTCCATCTTGCAGATCAAGAATCTGAAGTATCACAAGGTTAAACAACTTCTTCAGTTCATGGAAAATCAATCCAGCATCAGAACAACAGTGTCTGAACCAGGACTGTCCAATAGGAATACAATGTGAGTCACATATATAATGCTAAATTTTCTAGTAATAATATTATGAATAATAAAAAGGAACAGGAGGAATTCATTCCAATACTAAATTCATTTCAATACTAAATTTATCCCAATATATCCCAACTGTTATCATTTCAATATGCAATCAATATTTGTAAATTAATGGACACTTTACATTGTTCTTGTCATACAAAGTCTTTGACATCCGGCCCGTGTTTCATGTTCACAGCACATCCCAGTGTGAACTAGTCACAATGCAAGTGTTCAATGGCCACACGTGGCTAGTGACAACTGTATTGGAACCCATAGCTCCAGACTCTGTCCAATTCTCTGTGCTATCTTCTCAAGGTACTCCTTCCTCAGAAGGAGCCTAGACCTGGAGGGTGATGTTTGGGCAACAATCCTGCTTTGGGTGAAAAGCTAAGTCCCTGCCACTTGTCAAGCTTCCAGAACACCCACTCCTTTAGCACAGCACAACCTGCTGCCCCCATTTAGCTTCACAGGTGTTTTGCCACTTGCCAGGAATGTTCAATTTGAAAAGAAAAGAAAAAAGCAGTAGTAGACAAATGTTTGACTCAATCTCTGTGAGTACCCTGTAATGTAATGCTAAATTGAGCTCTATTTGGTTTCTGTGGCAACCCAAGGAACCAGCTCTCCACAGCTCATATCATCACTCTTTGTCAGATTTCTAAATACAGGGCGCCTGGAACACAGTCATTATCCCAAATGTCTGAGCTCTGATATTCTCACAAGCCCCTGATCCTGAGCTTCATCCACAGGTACAAGGATGCAGTATGGGAGCATCTTAATAAAGTCTTTGCCCAACACAGGAAATGTAGAAAAGACAGGATTCAGGAGCCTTCATTCCTAGATATCTCTTGAAATGGGGCAGATCGTCATTGGTCCAATAAGACTTATGAAAAGAACTTCATGGAGACAAAAAGAAGCCTTGGACCCGATGCAGTCATTGCCAACCCATGACAGCTTGGGCAGTGAACATGTTCACAGGGATGGGCCCCGTGTAGTAGTCATGAGCCCTCAAAAGCAAATTTGGGCCGGGCACAGTGGCTCACACCTGTAATTGCAACACTTTGGGAGGCCAAGGCAGGCAGAGAGCTTGAAGCCAGGAGTTCGAGACCAGCCTGGCTAACATGGTGAAACCCCATCTCTACTAAAAATACAAAAAAAAACTTAGCCAGGCGTGGCGGCACGTGCCTGTAATCCCAGCTACTTGGGAGGCTGAGGCAGGTGAATCGCTTGAACCCAGGAGGCAGAGGCTGCAGTGAGCCAAGATCACACCACTGCACTCCAGTTTTGGTGACAGAGCAAGACTCTGTCTCAAAAAAAAAAAAAAAGCAAATTTGTCTTCTTCCCTTTTTTGCAGGTAGCATGCATGGGACTTGGGAGATGTGATTTAAATCCTGGCTCCAGCATTGACTTAGATGCTTGAGGTGCTTACTTGTCTCTGAGCCCAGAAATGTGAAACCATCCTGGAAAACCTTTGGCCACCCATGGCCAAGGCCCCAGGACCGCAGTTAACGATTCAGTGTTGTCTGATAGGTGTTAGTCCCTCCCCATTCAGTGCTGAGTTCCTTCCTATTGGTTTAGAACCCTAGAACAGTTTCCTTGGAAGTCTCTGGAGCAGTGACTTCCAGATTTCCTTTGACCACAACCCACAATATGAAATGCAAGTAACATCGTCACCTAGTACTTTGATCTACCCACATTCCTGATGAATTCCTCCAATTCATTCTGCACACTCACTCTATCCAGAGTGGTCCTTTCAAAACACACATTTTCACTACATAAACCTTCCTGGTGACCTCCCATTGCTCTCAGGATAAAAGCAAAACCCCATTAACTTGGCTCAGAAAGCCCAGATCACAGGCTCCACTTGCCTCTCCAGCCTCATATGTGCTCAGCGCTCACACTCTCCAGCCTCTGTCCCACCACAGGCTGTGTACAGGCTTCGCCCTGTGCCTGAAGTGCTCCTCCACCCACAGCTCCTCCACCCACCCCTCCACCTAACCTGGTTAACTCCTACTCATCCTTCAGATCTCAGCTCAGCCATCCTTTCATCCTTGATTTCCCCAGCCAGGTGAAACCTTTTGATTATGGGCACTATATGTTTCTCCCTTAACACATACTTGTCACAATTGTAATTTTACATTTGTTGATATATTTGATCTCTCCCACTGAACTTTATGCTCTGAAGAGCGGGAGTACTCTCTGATTTTACCCAGAATTTTATTCCAATGCTTACTGCAGTATTTGTCATCAAGTAAAAATTCAGTAAATATTTGTCACATGATTGAATGAATAAATGAATTTCAAGTGACAGCTCCTAACAAATGGTAATACTTTCAGAGAATACTCTGTTGAAAAGACTTCTTTTTTTTTTTTCTTTTTTTTGAGACGGAGTCTCGCCCTGTTGCCCAGGCTGGAGTGCAATGGCATGATCTCGGCTCACTGCAACCTCCGCCTCCCAGGTTCAAATGATTCTCCTGCCTCAGCCTCCTGAGTAGCTGGGATTACAGGCACAGGCCACCATGCCCAGTTTTTTTGTTGTTGTTTTTGGTAGAGATGGGGTTTTACAATGTTGGCCAGGCTGGTCTCAAACTCCTGACCTTGTGATCCACCCACCTTGACCTCCCAAAGTGCTGGGATTAATACCAAGGAGACTGGGCTCAGTTTCAGAGAGTGTCATAGTTGACTGGCATTGGCTACCACAGGCTCATGATTGCGAGTAGTGCCCCGAGTCCTGATTGTTCACCCTCCATATTCTGGAATCTGATTTTCCTGCAAAGACCCATACCCTAAGCAATTTCCTTAGGTTGGTTAATTGCTGGAATGGAAGCCCAAAGCCCATCCAAATCCTTATAGAATATCCTAAAACCCCTCTGACCCCTTCAGATTTCAAGTTCTCAAAGCAGAAGCATCCTCAGACTTGTGGCCACCAATCCTCCCTCCCAAGGAGATCAAAGCAAGAGGATCCAATCTTTATAAAATATGCTCCTGACATCTGCAGGAAGACTGAGGAGGCTGCAGTTCTCCAGGACTAACCAAGGCAGGGCCAACCCAGACCCCTGATAGAAACGCCACCCCAAGAAAAGGACCGGACCAGCCCAGTGACCCGGGTCCACGGCCTCCCTCCCCACCCTGCAGGTACCCAGGGCTGAACTGGAGGTAACAGCCCCCATTTCCAGATTGACAGACTGTGTGTCTGATGCAGCTACAGAATCAGACTCTTCCATTATTTTGCTTGGGATTGGTGAAAGGGGAACCGAGGGTTTGGGGGAAAATTCTGTTATTTCATGGTAGGATAGCATTTAGCTGGAGGGAGTTTTTTCTTCTTTCTTTTTTTTCATGCTGTTTTTACTGCTCCTCTCTGCCACCCCAGTTGGCTCAGTCTTTGGGCTTCTGTGCAGCCCTGCCGATGCCAGACAAGTGGAATGAGAAGATGGCCTGCTAGGAATGATGCTGCCACGCAGTAGTCAAGTGCTGTGTGGACCCTCCAGGCCGCCCACGCTGATCTGAGCATTGGCTGGCTTCGACCTGCAGGCCTCCCTCCCTCTGCGGGCCCGGGGAGGTAATTCTCTCAGCTGCTCTCCTCAGCTGGGGCTCTCCTGGCAGCCAACAGCTTCCTGAGAGCAGTTTCATGGCTTCAGCAGACAACAGTCAGGCCTTTCTCTCATACCCTGCCAAGAATGTAGTTTGGAGTCTATTTTCAGTAAGAATTTAACAAGCTACACTTTAAGGAAAAAAAAAAAAAAACCTACCCATCACCCATCGCAGTGCTGTGTGTCAAATGGTCAAATGTTACCTGGCATGGATGCAGCACTTTACAGAGCTCTCTCACTCTAGGACTTTATCTTACTCCCTCAAAATCCTGGGAAGGAGATGGTAAAACTAACCCAGTTTTCAGGCCTGGATGGTTCAGTGACCAGCCAGGAAAGGGAAGAATTAGAACAAGGACCCGGCACTAAAGTGCTCCCCTTTTCCGTTCACCATCTGTCTCACCTGGCTGCATTAGTCCTTCCCTGAGGAAAGTACTTCATTCTGAGGACCCAGGAGAGGTGATAGCACCTGCCAGGCAGCCTCTGCCCCTCAGAGCCAAGGAAGTGACCCGGAGCTGGCTGTGGTGGGGAAAGAGTGTTTGCACTCTGCAGAGAGGAGCAGCCTGGCAAGGGTGCTTTCAACTCAACCTTCGTAACTCCCTCCCTCTGCCTGTAATGCCATAATCAGCCACTTGCTGTATTTCTACCAGGGTTGGGTGTCCTTACTCCAAAGTAATATCTGAAAGTTCTTAGGAGAAATGCTGCCTACTCAGCAGTTCTTAGGGATGTGCTGCCTAATTCTGTGAGAGGCAGCACATCATAGTCAAAGGAACATCGAGTTTTAAGGTCGGAAAGACCTAGGTTTAAATCTTGTCCCTTCCCGTGTGACACTGGGTTGCCTCCCAGTGCATACAGCCCTGCACCTCTAAACTGTGGTTAATATTACTTATCCTTGTCAGGTTACAATAAAGATGAACGAAATACAATGACTAGTACAAGGTCTGGCACACACACACACACACACACACACACACACACACAAAAACCCTTAAAGAAATACTAGCTCTTATTTGCTTTTATCAGTCCTTCTCAATCTGTTTAATTTAGCATGAGATGCTTCAGCCCTAGGAATACTGCCGTCTTCTGCTGCATTAAAAGAGGTACAGAATTTCTCTGCCAGAATGTCATAGTCCTCCTGTGCTCTGCAATGTAGACCGTGTCTGGGGTTGTATGTCTGTTCCTGAGTTTCAGAGCTTCCAGTCTATCAAGTGTCAGAGTTCCTCTCCCATCCAGATTAGAAAGTCTTCAGGGCAGAAGTCTTCTTCTAAATAGCTATGTGTACTTACTTCACTCTCCCTAGCACAGTGCAGGCCACAGGGTGGGCATTTTGTAAATAGCTGGTATTATCTGGTCAGGGATTCCTATGGGGATGGCTCTGTCCCCTCTCTGGTGAAGGCTGTGAAGCATTCTCAGCTGGTCAGTTTTCACCTGGGTCCAGTGACATTAGGCATATTGCTGGTGCCATCTTAGGTGGGATAGCCATTAATTACGAAATCACACAAATTCCACCGGTGCCAGGTCTAAAACATAGCCCCAGGGGAAGAGGACTAACATTTACTGAGAATCTTCTATAGATCAAAAACACCAAAAGTATTGTTTATTACCAGTTAGCCTTCGTAGCTGTCTTAGGAGATATCCCAATGTTCCAGACAAGGAAATTGAGGCCTACAGGGGTTAAGTAGCTAGTCCAAGATCTTACATCTAAGAGGCAGAGTCAGCATTCAAACTGAGTTGATCTTATTTTTAAAAAAAAAAAAAAAAAATGCTTTTCCAACCTCATACTGCCTCCCGTGAGTTCAAAAAGCATGAGACCTCAACTCTATTGCAAGAAAATACAGAGAGTTGAGTTCACACCAGTCCTCTGAGCCCCTGAGGGATGCCCAGAGACCTCGGGGAGCAGATGAGTGGAAGTGCCTGTTCCCAGGGAAAGGATCCTTCAGCGCTGCCTCCTGCCCTTTTCTCCCCTCTGCAAAGCCACACTGTGCTCCAGGGACACTTGGCTGCAGTGCCCTCACTCTTCACTTGCAGAGAACCATTTGTCTCTGGCAGATCTTGGCTGTCCAGCTCCCCCCACTGCAGGCTGAAATGATTCATTCCTCAAGAAGGTGCCCAGCTTGTGCCTTGGGACCTGTCAGGATGAAGGATTCCAGTGGGGCTGCCTCATACTGTTTGTATGCTGATTTGGTTCCCTGCAATTCATTCTTATGCTCATTGCCTTTTCCATAGTGTCCCTCCCTCTTCGCTTTTCATTTTTCTGATATGGTACAGCAATGTATTTGGCCTCTCTTGCTTTCCAAAAATAATTCTGGACTAGGGCTTTTTTCTTTGCAATTGCAGAGCTGCCTGGGCTCACAGTGTTCTATCCGTAGAACATAACCCTCTGTTTACTGAGTAAGATATGGCTGGAAACGTTTTTCTGGGTAAGTTGTCCCAAAGGGTTAATATCCTGAGGAGGCAACAGAATAAGCATTTGCTGAAGGGATTATTTCTTAAAAAAAAAAAAAAAAAAAAAAAAAAACTTTAGACATAGATGATGGGGGGGAGAGGTGATCGATTGAATGATGATGTCCTTACAGATCATCTAAGCCAATCTGGAGCAGAATATAAAATGCCTCTCACAATCTTTAAAAGGTGATCAACTAGGCAGGGCGCAGTGGCTCACGCCTATAATCCCAGTGCTTTGGGAGGCCGAGGTGGGTGGATCATGAGGTCAGGAAATCGAGACCATCCTGGCCAACATGGTGAAACCCTGTCTCTACTAAAAATACAAAAATTAGCTGGGCGTGGTGGCGCGTGCCTGTAATCCCAGCTACTTGGATGGCTGAGGCAGGAGAATGGTGTGAACCCGGGAGGCGGAGCTTGCAGTGAGCCAAGATCGCGCCACTGCACTCCAGCCTGGCAACATAGTGAGACTCCATCTCAAAAAAAAAAAAAAAAAAAAGGTGATTAACTAAGCTCCCTCCAAAAACAGATAGATGATTGATAGATAGATAGATAGAGACTCAATTTTGTGCCAAGCAGTATATAGGATTGAGTGCTATATGATGGTAAATAAAATAAATATAAGATGTATATGAATGATATAAATACATAGATGGTATAAGATGACAAAAGAATTAATTAATTAATTAATTAATTAATTTGGAGTTAAAATATATCCAGATCTAGTCCTCATGATGAAATCTCCCTCCTGATTTTGCCAACACTTGGCTAACTTTCCAGAACTGCCACCCAGGGCAGCAGGCATTTCTCTTTCAGAAGCTTTGCTTCCAGAATCAGGAACTTCCTCCCCAGCTGCCTACCCAGTTCTCCATAAGAAAGCATACTCTACAGTGTCAGAGAGTCTCAGGACACACTATATGCACAGATTAAGTGAAAAGCACATCATTGCACATTCCACAGTGCCCCCTGGTACTAGTTGATATATACATGGAGTTTCTGCAACTAGTTCCAATTCCCTAGTTCAAATCAGATCTCTCTCATTCAGTATTTCTGCACATTCAAAAATAAACAAACAGAGACTTCCTCAAGGGAAGCCACCCTCTCTGCCATCAGCCACATCAGATTGAACCTTACCTGTCCCTTTGGCTTCCCTTCCCCTGGGATCCCAGTCCCCAGATCCAGTCCTGGAAGGCTTCCTGCTCAAAAACTTGTTTTTTATCATTACACCTTCTAAAAATAATTATCATATGGCCTGGCACTCACCCCAGTGTTCCTTTCCAGGACTTCCATTTCCATCTGCTTCCTGACCCTCCTCCCAGGTGTTTCTCAAGTCTGATTCCATTTCAGGGTCAGCACTAGCCGGACCTTAGTGGACTGAAAACCCAATCACAATGTTATTATCCTAGCCCCACCCACTGGCCAATACATGCACACCATCTGAGCACACTACTCTTGCCAGAAAAGATTCTGGCCTAGAGTCAGTTGAGAGGAAACAGGAATGATGTCTACTAGGAAATCAAGCTAGTGATTTAATTGTTTTATGGAATCATAGATTCTCAGACTTGAAAATAGCTTTAGAGGTCACCTAGACCAACCTTTAACCTAAGGCCAAATGCGAATTGTCCTCTTCGATATTTGGAAGCTCCCCATTGTTCAAGACAAAATTATCAGTACCCTCCCAAATACATCTAAGGGTGCCCAGAAGTGCTTACGTTGTCCAAGATGTTTCTTATGCCTCTTCCAGATACCACCTCTCTGCCCTTTATCCCTGACCAACTCGTAACAGCTTCTCCTGGCTGCCCAAGCTGCTCATCCTCTGTAAAGCCAAGCCTGGACACTGGCATCTCCCTTCACTTCCTAAGACATTGCTAACTACGGACTCTAGCATGTGACAAATTCTATCAGGGCCGAAAGACAGCACATGGGGCAGAGGTTCTTCCTGATCATCTTTCTTCTTAGCATTAGCCTACTGCCTTGTACTCAGAACCTGCCCTGCTGTCCTGAATGGGATGTTCCTTCCAACATCCCCTCTGCTGGGGCCCAGACTCCTACCTTTAGTCTCTGCGTTTGTCAGCAGAAGCCAAAATCAGTCACCAATTATCAGCTCAAATTAGGTTCACCTGTGAGTGACTAAGAACCCGAAATAACAGTAGCTTCACCAAGACTGTAGTTATTACTTCTTCCCACGAAAGTCTGGGTTGCTTGCCAGGCTGGTCCATGGTGTCAGGGATGAAGACTCCTTCCCTCTTGCTGACCAGTCCTGCAGAGCCCTTGTTAATGACTGGATGGGGCTCCAACCATCCCAGCCAAATCCAATAATTGAAATGGGGATGGGGGAGAAGGATCAGAGAGCATGCAGAAACAGTCCCATTGCATCCTGTTAGCCAAAACTTGATACCTAGAGACCCCTTGCTGCAAGGAGGCTGGAAAAAATGTAGTCTTTATCCAGAGTAAACATGTACCTAGCTAAAACCTTTAGTTATTTCCATAACTAAAGAAGAGGAAGAGAGGAAATATTGGGGATAGGGGAGAAACATTAACTGTCTTTACTGAGTAAATATGTCTGTTGATTCCAATTCATTGTTGACTTTCCCCTTTCCTTTCTATGTCCTTTCCTCACAGCTGCCATCTTTTTTTTCTCAGTCCCATTGTTCCTATTCTCATTCTTGTTCATGGATTCTCACCTAGGATTTTGCCACAGCCCCCCAACAGGCCTCTCTGCCCCGCAACTCACTCCTCTGCTTCTCCCCTTGGTGACCTTGCTAAGTAGAGCTGTTACCTTGGACCTCTCCAGGCCAAACTCCTTCAATAACTCTCCACTACCTGCAAAATGAAGACCAACTGCACAGCCAGACATTCCCTACTCCAAACTGGCTGTAGGGTTGGGCTTTATTTTGCAAGTGGTGGGAATTCATCAAAGGTATGTGGACTAGAGAGGTCCAAGGAAACAGCTCTGCTCAGCAAACATAACCAAACAGACCTTGTGTTTGCCTTTGGCTTCCCCACTTCACCCTCCATCTCTGTCTGTCAAACTCCCACCATGTTTCAAGATCCAACTTCACTGTCATCTGCTCTATGGGCATTTTCCAGTTCCAGCCTTTGTCCTAGCTCTGCCAGTCTCACCCTTAAATACACACACACACACACACTCTATCACCTCCCTCACCTTCTCTGCTTTTGTGTTACTGTTTCATTTCATTTTGTTTCCTCTATATTGTAGAGATGATGACTTTGTGTCTGTGAATTCATCTATCCCCAGCACTCTGGTAACATGGACCATACCTTGTTCGCCTGTCTCCCACCCAGGGACTTGGACAAAGTGCTCAGTTGACATTCATTAAACTGATCATCGGCACCAAGAAAGTACAAACAGATGAGTAAAAATCCGGAAACAGTCTTTCTCAGCAACCATTCCAAAATTACAAATTTTCTCTAGCATGACCATAGGATCTAAATGCAGTTCCAGTGGAATTAAATGTATGGGTTGTTTTCTGTCTATAGCATGACTCCTTCCTGTCTGAGAACTTTCTGGAACCCAAATTGCTAGTGCAGCTGGAATCAGGATGTCTGACAAGAGGCAGCTGTCACTTCACTTTTTGCAAAATATTTCCACAAAAATTGCCCCAAAATGCAAAAATCTTTCATTAGGAAGAGCTGATTCATGGAATTTATAATAGGAATCCTGTATGGCTGCATAATTCGGTTGAGGAAAATAGAAAAGAATGAACAAGTATTGGTCTCTCCAGGCCATTCCTTTTGAAGCCAAGTCAGGGCACAGAGCACTATAGACACTACATGACCAGCCTGGTTGAAGGGAATGTTGGAGATAAACTTTCCCACACAGAAACCCTTCTCAGTCCTGAGTCTCTATAAAAATGTACAACTCTTGCATGTACATAGAGACTTCTCTTCCCCAGGCAGAGGAGTCAATGTGGAAGCCAAAGCCAAAGCACACTAGCCCTTCAGAGACCAAAAACCCTGTGACACTCTCAGAATACCTGTGTCCTGACAGATATTCAGCAAATATTTGTGACAGTGTCACCATAACCTCTTTGGAACCCAGGGCTGTAGGTCCCATCCTTCCTGCCTTCCTACGTACATCTCGTATGGAATCTTTCTCTCTCTAGTACATTCAACCTCCTTCTAACAATTGGTTTCCTCCAGTTAATTTTTTTTAATAGAGATGAGGTCTCGCTATGTTGCCCAGACTGGTTTCAAACTCCTGGCCTCAAGCGATCCTCCCGCCTCTCCCTCCCAAAGTACTGGCATTATAGGCATAAGCCACTGCGCCCAGCCCCTCCAGTTGACTTTTAATGCCTAAACTTTTCACTTGAGAAAAATTAGCTTCCCTCAGGCTTCCTTTTGCTGGCTCCTCCCCCTCTCCCTGTCCTTTACTTGTTAAGATTCCTAAGGGTCAATCATTAGAACTCAATGATTCTCCCTCCACATTATCCCTGGAAATTTTCACCCATACCCACAGCTTCCATAACCACCAATTCCCACATGACCCATGGTTTTCTGTGTTGAACCCATATGCCTCCTAGCCCCATGCCCATCAGCCCAGCTGCCTACTTATCATCTCCGTTGGATATCTCAAAGGCATCTCAAATTAACCAGGTCCAGAACCAAATTCTCATTTCCATCTCCCAATCCTCCAGACAAAGAAACAATAAAAAAAGACAAGACTCTTCTCCTAGTGTTTCCTAACTTCCTGAATGATACCAACCAGGTGGATAAGCAGAAACCAGAACCCATCGTGGACATCATCTTTTCCATGCTATTTCCCATAGCCAAACTAGCACCAGATCATATTAATTTACCTGCTGAATACCTTTCAGATCCTTCAGCTCTTCATGTGTTTCCCATCACAGGCCTTTCACTTGATGTTCCATGGCCTAGAAAGCTCATCCTTCCCTCTCCTGGCTACCTGGTCAATGATCAGGTCAATGATAACAGGCTACAGAAGCTTTTGATAATAAAGGCAAAGAAACCAGAACACCACTCCCGCACTGATAAATGACTGTGGAGATCTATATTCCTGAAATCATGCTGAAAAGACTCTATTTTCTTTAGGAAAATGTTTCCCAGCCCTTAATCAATTCATTGAAAACCAAATCCCAGAGAGGTAATTCCACAGACTCACTTTTAGGCAAGTTGACTTGCTTCCATGTTTCTCCAAGTGTGATCCTGATCCCTGGGTCACCTATATTAGAGTGTTTATTAGAAACACAAGCTATCCCAGACCTAGAGACCCAAGAACCTGAATCTTAACTATCCCCAGGTGATTCAGATGCAAGCTAAAATTTGAAATCAAGACTGCGGTTCTAGAGAGTAGACTACCATGCTTTGCAACTATCTTGAGCCAGCCTTCATTTGTCTCCTAGCAACACTTGAGCAATGACAAGTACCTGCCAACCACTGTTGTCAAAACTTCTCTCCTGGGAAAACAAAAGTATTTTGCTTTCTAAATTCTATAGGAATAAATCTGCTTTAGAAAAGGATAATTTGGCCACCAAGGAAGTTGGGAGAGAGTTTTCTCTTTAGAGCTGAGCTAAGGGTGCTTATAAGATCCTCTGGCCTTGGGATAGATCCAGGACTGACCTTGGGAAGTAAGGCCAGCAGGAGGCAGAGCTTTGCAAGGTTTTGGCATCTGGGAGTTAGAGAGAGGTTCAGCCGTGGATAGCCTTGTGACCTTGAGCTGCAGTACTTCCATATGGACGAAGAGGGTTAGGCGATGGACAGGGATCAGGGGAGAACTGCTTTGCTTGAAATATGACAGAAAACTCCTATCCTATGATAAGTCTCTATGTCTCCTGTATTTATTTCACTTTAGGTCATGACGTTTTGAGCACAATTGTGTATGGGATGCATTCATCAATAGAGTTGGAAGCACCAAACACCATAGGAGGTAAAGTATCATCATCATAATAATAATAAAGATAGATGATAGATATATAGATAGATACTTTTTGTGTGTGGTTACTATATACCTAGAACTCTGTGTCCACTTGCTATAATCTCTTCATCATCTATGAAAAGTAGACAAAAGTATTAGCACAGCGTAGAAGAAAAAACAAAACTAAAGTATGAAATGTATAGTAATTATCCCAAGGTCATGCAGCTAGAAGAGTGGAGCTGGGATCTGGACCCAGATCTGTGCCTTTCCACTGAGCCATGATAGGTGGTGAGTTAAACCCATGTGGGGTATTGATGAGTCCATTCCATCCTCATGCAAAGCCACCTCCTCCACTGGGATCCCTCAATTTTAGTTTCCCTTCCTACTTCCACTTTATTTTCTTCTTCTGTAAATTTGATTATTTTAGATTCCCCATGTAAATGAGTTTTTCATCCCGTTTGCCTCCCCCTAAACCCACTGTCACTAATCGTCTTCCTATCATTCCAGCACCTGTGAATGCATGCTGAGATGTACCAAAAGATCATGACTTCAAGTCTTCAACCAGTCCCTGAAAACATATGAGTCATTTGCTGCTATGAACAATTTATCTTTTCAAATTTGCATATCGAGTTAGCTTAAAGTATGTTCCTAGCCTGACTTACGGAGGAATTTCAGATCTGCCGACTAGTAAACAACAGAACAAGGTTTGCCCCCTTAGTGAGCAGCAATGAGATAAAATACAGTTCCCTGATGAGAGGCTAATATCAGAATCTTACCTGAATAAATCAGCTTTGAAAGACATTTGGAAACCACTGAAAATTTTCAACATCTCAGCTGATGTTGAGAAATTAGTATTAATTTTGTTAGACTAAAGTGGTACTGTAGTTATAGGGGAATATGTTCCTTTTTAAAGGCACATGTTAAATATTTCAAGTTAAAATAAAGTTATGTCTGCAATTTACTTCAGATTCTTCAGAAAATAACTAAAAAGAAATTAAGTGTATATGGTAAAATGTTAACAATTGTTAAATCTAGGTGTGTTCATCTTAAATTGTGTTCCTCTTACTATTCTCTTTCTACTTTTCAAAAAAGTCAACATGTTCATAATAAGTGGGTTTTTTAGAGAGTTTTGCTACCAAGGCAAGGAAAAGTAATCTAATATTTATGTGCTACGTGCTTTACAAACCTTATATTATCTTATTTTGTTGTAACACAAGTAAAAATATTAATCCCATTTTATAAATGAGGATTATAAATCTCAAAGAGACTCATAACACAAAAGATGGAAGTTTAGACTTTAATCAAATGAATCTCAACCTTTGGCTATCAGGTCATCTCTAGATCTAGGGGGAAATCATTTCTGCATAAAGCCTGCCCTTTGCCAGGCTCCACCTATTTAATATAATTTTGGTGAGACAGGAAGGCATTTTGTCTGTTTTTTCTCCTGAACTCTTATGTCTCTGAGTATGTTTCCCAGAATGTAATAGGAAGATTCTGATTATTTTCTTGTTTCAAAGCTAAAGAGGCCTTTACATAATCAAGAAGCTCTGAGACAAATTCTTTTGTATAGACTTTGAAGGACTTTTCTGTTGAATCAGATACCTTTTCGGCCACTAGAAAGGAAAGTGGCACAAAGATATCTAGCCATCACTCCAGACACTGAAATCATGAAGATCAAATATATTCAGAGTTCCATCCTCAGCTATCATTTCTTGTGTGACAGTGTGCATGCTCTTCAGACAGTGAATGATGTAATGAGCACCATTAAAGTTGCAGTTTTCATTCTACATGACCGACAACAACAATTCTGCAGGCTAGAGACCAACAGGAAAGCCAGCCTCCCAGGCCCACTCCACCTCCCAACCAACCCAAATACTGGCCAGTTCTAATAGTATCAACACTCATGAGATGTTAGGCCAGTTCCTCCGAAAATAAGGCAGGCAGATAAAAATCTAGGAACACTGAAAATGGGAGCCAGCACATGTTGACTCACATTAAAAAGTATACCATCATTAGCAACACAGGTGGGTGACATTAGGGCTAGAAAATTTTTCTACAAGATATCTTTCTCTGGAGTTGGGTTTTATTTTTAATTAAGTACATCTTTCGTCTGAATTATCATCAAGGCTGACATTGTAAAAGGGTGAGTAAGCAATTATCTGGGTGGGGTGATATCCAGGGTACTGAAAAAGATTTCAGGAAATACTTTCTTCATTCCCTAACTGACCTCTGAAATTCCTTTAAGGCATGATTCCTTTGGCTTAAGGCTTGAGTCTCTGGAAAAATAAAACATAAAGCAGAAAAAACTCCTGAAGTGGTTGTCAGACATTCATATTATAGCATGCTTAAGTTGCAGGTAGAACAGGTTTTAATGGAAGAGTTACAGCAAGAAGATATTGATACCTAACTGTGATGAGCGAGGAGGAAACATAGGGGAAGGTAGAAGAACAATTAAGAATGCATCCACGTTAACCTTTCCTCGAGTCTGCTCTAGGTCGCACAGTACCCTTCATTCTTGCACCAAGAATAAACATCTTTCCATGTTTAATAAGGACCTGAGGCTTATGCTTTTACCTAAAGACACACAGTAAAAATAATATATATTTTTAAAATCTGTTTTCTCCACTAGCCCAGACCCCTTTGGTACAGTAAGTATGATTTTATGATACTGAACTTTGTCTTGGGCTCAATTGTATCCCCCCAAAATTCCTATGTTGAAGTCCTAACCCCTAGTATATGGAGATAAAGTCTTTAAAGAGGTGACAAAGGTAGGCACTTTGGGTGGCCGAGGCAGGCAGATCACGAGGTCAGGGGTTCAAGACCAGCCTGACCAACATGGTGAAACCCCGTCTCTACTAAAAATACAAACATTAGCCAGGCATGGCATCACACACCTGTAATCCCAGCTACTCAGGAGGCCGACACAAGAGAATCACTTGAACCTGGGAGGAGGAGGTTGCAGTGAGCCGAGATGGTGCCACTGCACTGCAGCCTGGGTGACAGAGTGAGACTCTGTCTCAGAAAGAAAAAAAAAAAAGAGGTAACTAAGGTAAATGAAGTTATCAAGGTGGGCCCTCATGACTGATATCCTTACAAAAGCAGATTACGATGCAGATACACATAGAGGGAAGGCTATGTGAAGACATACCCATAGGTGGTGAAGATGGCCACCTATAAGCCAAGAAGAGAGGCCTCCAAGGAAACCACACCTGCCAATACCTTGATTCAGCTCTCTTTCAGCCTTCAGAATTATGAGAGAATACATTTCTGTTGTTTAAGCCACCTTATCTGTGGTACTTTATTTTGTGAACCCTAACAAACTAATAAAAATTCTAAAATGCATAATGCTCTTCACCTTGAAATGATGTTATTTTTAACTAATAATAATAGCATGTGTGTATTCACATGGGGCACTTAGTCCTGCCCCACTGTGTTGTGGTTCAAGAAGCTCTTCTGAGGCATTAGTCATCAGAATTTCTCAAAAGCTAATCAAATGAAATGCAAAGAAACCAAACAGACTAAAATCTTCAAAAGAATTTATTGCAGCCATTTGCCAATAGATTTTAGCCAATATGAACTGTTTCTCAGAAAAAAAAAAAAAAAATTCAGGTATCATGTAAGAGTTTCCAGGCCAAGTGGTCACCCAAGTATCTTTTGATGATTATCTGTTTTACTTCTGAAAACATCCAGGTCACTCTTTCTTATCCACGTTTTGCATTTTGTATCCTTTACATAATTTTCAGAGGCCAGCAAGAATTCCTATTGATGATGGTTTCTCATGCATTGCTTGTGGGAAGGTATAAGAAAATGGTGCAGCTCCTTTGGAAAACAGACAAGCGGCTCCTCAAAGGTTTAAATGTAAAGTCACCAGATGACCTAGATATTCCACTCCTAGGTATACAGCCAAGAGAAATGAAAGTGTATAGCCACACAAAAATTTGCATACAATTATTCATAGCAGCATCATTCATAAAAGCCAAAAGTGTGAACAATCCAAATGTCCATCAACTGATGAACTGTTAAACAAAATGTGGTCCTATCCATGCAATGGAACATGACTCAGCAATAGAAAGGAATGAAGTTCTGATGCGTGCTGCAACATGGATGAACCCTGAAAATATTGTACTAAGCGAAAGAAACCTGATATAAAATGCCACATACAGTATGAGTCCATGTATGTAAAATGTCTAGAATAGATCAATCTATAGAGACAGAAAATAGATTCGTGGTTGCCAGGAATTGGGGGTGAGAGGGATTAGAGACTGGCTGCTAATGGGTAGATCTCCTTTTGGAATGATGAAGTGTTCCCAAATCAATTGTGGTGGTGGTTGCACAACTCTTTGAATATGTTAAAATCTACTGAACTCTATGCTTTAAATGGGTGAAATGTTACATGTATTATGTCTCCAAAATAAAGCATATTTACATATGCTTTCTCATCTCCCATTTTCCTTGGGCTGTACTCTTCTTTCCAATCCCAACGTACACACCAGAGGCTTCCCCTTTGACAGAAGTCATATAAAGGGGAATTCAGGATAGGGATCACAGTAGACAGATATTAAGGCCTTTTTCAAATCTCAAGAATTTAAAATGTCTGTTGGTTACTTTTGTATAGACTTTGAAGGACTTTTCTGTTGAATTAGTTTACTGTATTAGTTTCCTATTGCTGTGATAATAAATCACCACAAATCTGGTGGCTTAAAACGACACAGATTTATTATTCCACAGTTATGGAGATCAGCAGTCTGAAATGAATTTCACGGGGCTAAAATCAAGGTGTCAGCAGGGCCACGTTCCTTCTGAAGGCTCTATGGAGAATCTGCTCTCTTTCCTTTTCCAGCTTCCAGATGCTGCCTGCATCCTTGACTCATGGTTCCTTCCTCCATTCTCAAATCTTTTTTAAACCCTTTTAAGGACCTATGTAATTGCATTGTGCCCACCCAGAGAATCCAGGATAATCTCCTTATCTCAAATATTTAATATAACCATATGTGCAAAGCCCTTTTGCCCTGTGAGACAACCTGTTCACATGTTCCAGGGATTAGAACATGCACATCTTTCAGGAGTGTTACTCTGCCTACCACCCTACTATGTGCAGCTGGGGGCTGCAGCATTAGAAGGGGCAGTGGGCCTTAGTTCAGAGTCATGGAGCAGAGGGAAAGCAGAGAGCTAAGTCCTCCCCACAGCAAATGCCTACAAAGACCACGGACCCATTTCAAGTCCACCCCAGGCACATGGACTGCACTCTCCATCTGTCACCTTATGGATATCAGCAAACAATCAATACAGATAGTTTCAATTTTTCATAAAGGGAGCAAAAACAATTCACAGATTTGGAGTGGCTTAATAAGGAATCTTCTGAACCTTTAGAAGAGGCAGCAGTGATCTCCAGGAACCAGCATGGCCTCATGAAGATCAGAACCTGACAATGTCACCTCCCTTTTTGCTCTAGAAGGTGGATGTGATGATTAGGGAAATCTGGAAGTGCAGCACGTCTGACCTACTCCAAAGTTTCAAATGGACCACTAATAATATCCCAGGAGGCAGGATGCAGAAACATGGGCTGCAATGTTCAACCGTTCTCTATATAAACAATTGGCTAAATCATCTTTGCTTCAGGACTGTTGATAAGTAGATTGACTTCATCTTGTAAGTCCCTAATGTTGAGCCACAGGCCTGGGTTTGACATTTTTATCAGTGGTTTCGATGAATATGTATCACGCTTATGCATAATGGCCAGAAAGGAGGTCATGAGCAGGATGTCTGGGTGTACACGTGCAATATAATTAGATTAGATCAAGGGGTGCATGTGGAGGGCAAATGAGCCTGGGAAGCTAGGTTGGGGGCTGATCTTCACTGGGTGCAATTACACGCCCAGAGCCATGCTTAGATTATCTGTGTGTCTCAGTCTGTCCTAGATACTATAACAAAGTACCATAGAGTGAGTGGGTTACACAACAGACAATTATTTCTCACCATTCTGGAGGCTGGGAAGTCTGAGATCAGGGTGCCAACATGGTCAGGTTCTCGTGAGGGCCCTCTTCCTGGTTTGCAGATGGCTGCCTTCTCATTGTATCCTCACATGGCAAACAGTGGAAGAGAGAAGTAAACTCCTTCATGCCTCTTCTTATAAGGGCACTAATTCCATCCATAAGAGGTCCACCCTCTTGGCCTAATGACCTCCAAGAAGCCTCATCTCCAAATATCATCGCATTGGAGGTTAGGATATCGACATATGAATTTGTAGGAGACAAAACATGCAGTTCACAGACTGTGATACAATGAAAAAACCAGAGACCGAAATGGGAAACATTCAAAATGACACAGCAGATTAGAGATGAGAGTAGAGATGCACCTGTGTGCCGGAAGATGCAAGAAAGCATCAACAGAAAACACCGCGGCGATGAAGGAAGAGCAGAGGCATGATGGAAGGGTGCACTCTCAGGGGAGCTAAGAAAGGACAGGATCAAAAATGTAGGGACAAGCCTTAATGTTAGGTGAAAGTAATAATTTAGCAAAGTAGCATACAATCCCACAAGAAAATTTGATACAGTCATTAAAACAAGGTTCTCAAAAAGTAGTTAGTAGCATGGAAAATGCTCTTTGTATATTAATTTTTAAGTGCCATTCAAATTAGTGTACAATAGAATCCCAATTTTATTATTTTAAAAGTGTGCTTAGAAAAAAATCAGAAAGACCTCAAAACGTTAACAGCAACTGTCTCTAGTGGTGGGATTAGGAGTGATATTATTTTCTTCTTTTACATCTCCACAATTTCCAAATTTTCTGCAATAAGTATGTATTACTTTTGAAATCAAAAAGATAATTCCACAGTACAGGTGGAAGAGTTGGTACGTAAAAAGGAAGAAAACTATCTTTTTATCTCAGACGAAAGAGAAGAAAGAATAAACATGCATAGAAACAAGTACTTGGAAGAAGAAAGGTAAGTAGCGTCAGTGAGGAAGCTCATGACAGACAATGTCTCAGTCAAATCAAGAAGTCAATATTCCTTAGAAAGCATTTCTGCAAAGAGGCAATTTTCCCCTTGAGTAAAGAAGACACTTTTTATTTTTGTTCATTTTAGAATTTTAGCACCTTTTAAATGAGAAATGTCAGGAAGAAACATGGTGAAATTAATCTGCAGTCCAACTGTTCTCCAAACTTAACAAAAATCATTAGGAGCCATACGAATCTCTGCAGGCGCCTGCTAACTTTAGTAAAGCAAAGTAGGGCAGCCCTCTCCATTTACTGGCAATTATTCCTGGCTACCATCACATCAGCTGCCACTCATCTGCTATTCATTGACATTGCATTTGCCCTGCCAATTAAGTAATCAGCAATAAATAAGAGTCCATGGCCAACCAATGGCCAAAATTAGCCTCAGATCTCTCATCTGAAAAAGGAAGACATGCTTTCAACATCTGAGGGGAAGGTAGCAATATTCAAATGATTTGAGCATAGGAAATAGGACAGCGCTTCTCAGCTATGCCCAATGAATTCAACAGTCTATCTCTGACATCAGTAGGATGTTTCTGCTAGAGCTTAATGGTTTTCTCTGTTCTCAATATCCTAACTTCCCATTAAAATGGTCTGTTAAGAGACCTGTGGATCCAATGCCCTCATTTTACAGATAAGAAAACTGGGCTGGGTGCAGTGGCTCATGCCTGTAATCCCAGCACTTTAGGAGGCTGAGGCAGGCGGATCACGAGGTCAGGAGTTCGAGAGCAGCCTGACCAACATGGTGAAACCCAGTCTCCACTAAAAATTCAAAATTAGCCAGGTGTGGTGATGCACACCTGTAATCCCAGCTATTCAGGAGGCTGAGGCAGAAGAATTACTTGAACCTGGGAGGCAGAGGTTGCAGTGAGCCAAGATCGCACCACTGCACTCCAGACTGGGCAACAGAGCGAGACTCTGTCTCAAAGAAAAGAAAACTGAAGCCCAGAGAGATTAATTGACTTCCCTCAAAGTCTCACAGCTGGTGGGCGGTACAGTTGAGAAGAGAAACCAGGTTTGCAGATACCAGGCACCTGTTCGCTCTCCCTCACCAACCCCCCATCCGCACTTAGTGGAAATGAGTACCAGAATGATGGGATGGGTGGCACCATACATTGTCCAGTAGAACTGATGAAGATGCCAGCTGGGACTTGAGGAACATATGTTCCCAAGAGAAGCAGAACAAAAGAAGAGGTGATAGCCATTGGAATCTTAGTCTCCATATTCATAGTAAAACCTCTTGTATACATTTACCTAAATACTTTCTTTTCTTTATTTTTTTTGAGACAGAGTCTCTCAACATGTCACCCAGTTCGTCTCGAACTCCTGACCTCGTGATCCCCCCCTTGGCCTCCCAAAATGCTGGGATTACACACATGAGCCACTGCACCTGGCCCAGTTTTCTTATCTGTAAAATGAGGGCATTGGATGCACAAATCTCTTAAGAGACCATTTTAATGGGAAGTTAGCATGTTAAAAACAGAGAAAATCATTAATCTCTAGCAGGAAACATCCTGCTGGTGTCAGAGATAGACTGTTGAATTCACTGGGTTAACTGCGAAGCACTGCCCTATTTCCTATGATCAAATTGTTTGAATATTGCTGCCTTCTCCTCAGGCACCCACCACCACATCCAGCTAATTTTTGTTTTGTTTTGTTTTTAGTAGAGACAGGGTTTCACCACATTGGCTAGGCTGGTCTTGAACTCCTGACCTCAAGTGATCCACCCCCCACAGCATCCCAAAGTGCTGGGATTACAGATGTGTCACCATATCCGGCCTGCCTAAAATCTACTTTTACTTTGAGCCTATACCATCTCAAGATTTATCAAATGCCATATATTTACCACCAGCTTTACAAAATAATGCAGTACCATAGCTCCTTTCTGGTAGTGACCCAATATCCTCATCTACCTAGAATATAAGCAAAAAAAGCAAAAAGGTCCCAGAACAACAAATAGTGATGGACTGCAGCCAGCCCATGCTCAGATACTCAGATACTAGGGTCATTGCTGAGACTGCATTGGGAACAACAGTGAGGGAAGAGACTGAAGGCCTACAAATGTAGACACGAGGGCTCAGAAGGCAGAGTTGCAGGGTCAGATAAGCAGAGTATTAAATGAAGGACATTGTAATGAAATTAGGTACAGACATGTCATTTGTGGAGTCTCAGTTTCCTTTACAGCAAAATAGGGATAAATACTTCTTTATTTGCAAATTGTTTTAAAAATGAAAAAGAGATTAAACATGTAAAGCACTTAGCACAATAGTTAACACATACTAATTATTCAATAAAGGATAACTACTATTATAATTAGTGGGAGCAATATTTAATTGTGGCATTAGAAGACAGAGAAAGTGTTAATAATTTTGTTTAATTTCCTATAATTTTATTCCTTCCAGAGGAAACTTTTAGTTACAAGCACATAAATAAATAAAATCAAACTCAACAGGAATGACGTTCCTGAGGATGGAGATACATTTTTTTTTGTTGACCCATTTAAACTTGAACATCAAGTGATAATCAGTCTCCAGTCAGAAAGTCCCAGGTCAGTAAATCTGAATACATTCTCTTGCTTGTCGTCTTCTACAGACAAAAGGAAGGGGGCATTTGATTTGCACCTTGCCCCAGTCCATATAGATCATAGGGAGGTACAGGTACCACTACTCCACTGGCAAGATACTTTTCTAAACGGCACTGAAGAGGCCCAAGGAGAAAAGTGGTTGACTTGCTCTTTGGGAGTTTATTAATATAATCGGGTTCACAGTATAAAAGACAGTGATGTTCCTGAAGCCCTTTCTAGGCCAAATGTATTATTATGCAAAACAGCAACTTCACAAAGCCAGCTTTGGGAAGTCTAAGATGCTTCCTCAGCAAGACAGTGCCTGCAGACTCACTGCAGCAAAACTCTGCATTGCACCTTTCAGCACACACATGGAAAGGTCTTTGGAGAACTGCCTGTTTTTCACAGCCAGAGACAGTAATACTACCGCCAATCAAAAGACTACTTAGGTCTGTGGTAGATGATAAAATACAGGCTAGAATTAAGATATTTCCTGCAAAATGCAGACCAAAATATCCTGAAATATTTTGTTTTGGATTAACAATCAAATTACTAATCTCCCCAACCTTCACTTCCAACCTTTAGCATGATGGTCACAGGACCAAAATGACAAAGTCTTTAAAACAGCATCTGTCATGTTCTGAGAAGCACACGACATGAATTATCTCACTTAATTTTCACAATCACTTTGCCAGGTAAGAACTATTACAGCCATTTGAAAATTGGGAAATGGAGGCACAGAAAGTACTTTGTCCAAGGCCCACAACTAGCAAGTGGCAAAACTAGGATTTGAACCCAGGCATGTCAAGCTCAGAGTTTCTCACAGTGCTAACCACATCTAGCCACTGCATCACTGTTTCTTTTTTTGTTTGTTTTTGTTTGTTTTGTTTTGTTTTTTTCCTGAGACAGAGTCTCGCTCTGTCGCCCAGGCTGGAGTGCAGTGGTGTGATCTCAGCTCACTGCAAGCTCCACCTCCCGAGTTCACGCCATTCTCCTGCCTCAGCCTCCCAAGTGGCTGGGACTACAGGCACCCGCCACCACGCCCGGCTAATTTTTTGTATTTTTAGTAGAGGTTTAGTAGAGGTTTAGTAGGTTTCACTGTGTTAGCCAGGATGGTCTCAATCTCCCGACCTCGTGATCCACCGGCCTCGGCCTCCCAAAGTGCTGGGATGACAAGCGTGAGCCACCACACCCGGCCACATCACTGTTTCTTCAGCCAATCCCGCCAGCACTCATGGCACACTCGCTGTGTAGAAGGCATTGTGTAAGCAGCTCTGGAAACATAGATGGGAGAGAGATGGATCCTGCCCTCCAGAAATTCACAGTTTAAAGGCAGACATGTAAGCAAACAATGACAATTCATGACTGTAGAAATGCAATAATTGAAGTAGAAAAATGGCAGAAAGAAGTGTTTGGTAAAACTTGAGGACATTTGATTTCCAGCCCACTGCCTCTCCCGTACACACCTGCCATTTTAAAATACAGGACTACACGGGGAGGCTGAGGATGGAGGAACACTTGAGCCCAGGAGTTCAAGACTGCAGTCAGCTATGATCATGCCACTGCACTCCAGCCAGGAGACAGTGAGACACCCGCTCTGAAATAATTAATTACTTTTAAAATAAAATAAAATATAGACATTATAGAATACCAATCCTTTGAAAAAAGTTGCCTGCTGTTTCATTCTGCAGCTGAGGATATTAGAGCTCCAGAGAAGGGGACAAACTGCTTGGATCATGAAATAACTGATGGGCAGAAACAAATGACTAGAACTTGAGTTTCTTGACTGAGGGTTGCATGGTCTTGCTGGTACACCAAATGCCACCCTGGGCTATCACTCACCAGAGATCTGGAAAGACTTTTGCAGGCAGCAGCCCACATACATGGTTTTTTCTTTTTCTGTCCTACCTCACTCCCCAAGGGAAAAATACATCAGCAGCCTTTGGAGGTGGTATAAAGGAGTATAACCTATGAGTGAAGATGAAATATTTGGAACTGCTAGTTAGTGTCTTAGAAGGAGGCTGCAAAGAATGAAGCTTGGAGAAGATGGAGTCTAATGGTGAAGGGCGCTGTTCACAGCCCAAATAAAAGCCTCAACTCCCTTTGCTTCCTTCCTTTGAGGTCACGTCTACTAGAGAGATACTTTTTTTTCCCATGTGAATATAATTGGTTTCACTTCACAATTAGCACCTACTGAGGTAAGTATTCACACCTATCTGCAGTCTAGTAAGACAGTTCCAGAACTTTATATAGCAGCCATGGGCACGTACCTCAAAAACCTCCAAACCCCCACCAGCATCTCCCACCACCACTCCACAACCACCGCCCCACCACTACCACCCCCCACCACCACACGCCCCACCATCAGCCCACCACCACCCACCACCACCACCATCACCCCCACCACCACCACTACCACTACCACACACACCACCACACCCACCACTCCCTACCACTCCCCACCACCATCATCACCCCCCACCACCCCCCACCACCACCACACCCTCCCACCACCCCACCACCACCCACCACCACCACCATCACCCCCACCCCCACCACCACTACCACACACACCACCACCCACCACCACCACCACCACCACCATCACCCCCACCACCACCACTACCACACGCACCACCACACCCACCACTCCCCACCACTGCCCACCACCATCATCACCCCCCACCACCCCCCACCACCACCACACCCTCCCACCACCCCACCACCACCCACCACCACCACCATCACCCCCACCACCACCACTACCACTACCACACACACCACCACACCCACCACTCCCTACCACTGCCCACCACCATCATCACCCCCACCACCCCCCACCACCACCACACCCTCCCACCACCCGACCACCACCCACCACCACCACCATCACCCCCACCCCCACCACCACTACCACACACACCACCACACCCACCACTCCCCACCACTGTCCAACACCATCATCACCCCCCACCACCCCCCACCACCACCACACCCTCCCACCACCCCACCACCACCCACCACCACCCACCACCACCACCATCACCCCCACCCCCACCACCACTACCACACACACCACCACCCACCACCACCCCCACCACCACTACCACACACACCACCACCCACCGCCACCACCACCACCACCATCACCCCCACCACCACCACCACTACCACATGCACCACCACACCCACCACTCCCCACCACTGCCCACCACCACCATCACCCCCCACCACCCCCCACCACCACCACACCCTCCCACCACCCCACCACCACCCACCACCACCACCATCACCCCCACCACCACCACTACCACTACCACACACACCACCACACCCACCACTCCCCACCACTGCCCACCACCATCACCCCCACCACCACCACTACCACTACCACACACACCACCACACCCACCACTCCCTACCACTGCCCACCACCATCATCACCCCCCACCACCCCCCACCACCACCACACCCTCCCACCACCCGACCACCACCCACCACCACCACCATCACCCCCACCCCCACCACCACTACCACACACACCACCACACCCACCACTCCCCACCACTGTCCAACACCATCATCACCCCCCACCACCCCCCACCACCACCACACCCTCCCACCACCCCACCACCACCCACCACCACCCACCACCACCACCATCACCCCCACCCCCACCACCACTACCACACACACCACCACCCACCACCACCCCCACCACCACTACCACACACACCACCACCCACCGCCACCACCACCACCACCATCACCCCCACCACCACCACCACTACCACATGCACCACCACACCCACCACTCCCCACCACTGCCCACCACCACCATCACCCCCCACCACCCCCCACCACCACCACACCCTCCCACCACCCCACCACCACCCACCACCACCACCATCACCCCCACCACCACCACTACCACTACCACACACACCACCACACCCACCACTCCCCACCACTGCCCACCACCATCACCCCCACCACCACCACTATCACTACCACACACACCACCACACCCACCACTCCCCACCACTCCCCACCACCATCATCACCCCCCACCACCCCCCACCACCACCACACCCTCCCACCACCCCACCACCACCCACCACCACCACCATCACCCCCACCACCACCACCACCACTACCACACACACCACCACACCCACCACTCCCCACCACTGCCCACCACCATCATCACCCCCCACCACCCCCCACCACCACCACACCCTCCCACCACCCAACCACCACTCACCACCACCCCCCACCACCACCACCACTACCACACACACCACCACACCCACCACTCCCCACCACTGCCCACCACCATCACCCCCACCACCACCACCACCACTACCACACACACCACCACACCCACCACTCCCTACCACTGCCCACCACCATCACCCCCACCACCACCACCACCACTACCACACACACCACCACACCCACCACTCCCTACCACTCCCCACCACCATCATCACCCCCCACCACCCCCCACCACCCCACCACCACCCACCACCACCACCATCACCCCCACCACCACCACCACTACCACACACACCACCACACCCACCACTCCCCACCACTCCCCACCACCATCATCACCCCCCACCACCCCCCACCACCACCACACCCTACCACCACCCCACCACCACCCACTACCACCACTATCACCCTCACCACCACCACCACTACCACACACACCACCACACCCACCACTCCCCACCACTGCCCACCACCATCATCACCCCCCACCACCCCCCACCACCACCACACCCTCCCACCACCCCACCACCACCCACCACCACCACCACCATCACCCCCACCACCACCACCACCACTACCACACACAACACCACCCCCACCACTCCCCACCACTGCCCACCACCATCATCACCCCCCACCACCCCCCACCACCACCACACCCTCCCACCACCCCACCACCCACCACCACCACCATCACCCCCACCACCACCACCACCACTACCACACACAACACCACCCCACCACTCCCCACCACCACCACCCCACACTCACCACCCCCCACCACCACCACACCCCCACCACCACCACCTGCCGCCACCACCATCACCCCCCTACCACCACCCCCAACGATGAACACCACCATCACCCCCACCACCAGTATCACCACTACCACACACACCACCACACCCACCACTCCCCACCACCACCACCCCCCCCAACCACCACCACACCCCCCACCACCACCCACCACCACCACCACCATCACCCCCCTACCACCACCCCCAACAATGAATACCACCATCACCCCCACCACCAGCATCACCACTACCACACACACCACCACACCCACCACTCCCCACCACCACCATCACCACCCTCACCTTCCCCCACCACCACCAACCCCCACCACCACTCATCACCACCACCCCCACCACTCCCCACCACCAGCCCCCACCACTACCACCACCACTAACCCCACCCTCACACCACCACCCCCACCACCATCCCCACCACCACCACCAGCTCCCTACCCCCATCCCCACCACCATACCCCCACCTCCACCACCAGCTCCCTACCCTCATCCCCACCACCACCACATCTCCCCCACCACCACCACCATCACCACCCCCACCACCCTCAACCACCAGCCCCCACCACATCAGCCCCCACAATCACCCTCCCACCACCACCCCTCCACCAACCCACCACCACCCACCACCATCCCCATCACTACCAGCAGCTCTCTACCCCCATCCCCAACACCATCACACCCCCCACCACCACCATCACCACCACCATCACCCTCCCACCACCAGCCCCCACCACCACCATGTGAGCCCCAACCCTCACCCTCCCACCGCCACCCCTACCACCACCCCACCACCCACCACCACACCCACCACTCCCCACCACCACCACCACCACCATCACCCATCACCACCATCCTCACCACCACCACCAGCTCCCTACCCCCATCACCACCACCACCACACCCCCTCACCACCACCACCATCACCCTCCCACCACCACCCACCACCAGCCCCCACCATCATCCCCACCATCACCCCCCACCCTCACTCTCCCACCACCACCCCACAGGACCACCCCCACACCATTCCCATCACCCCCCATCATCCCCCTACCCCCATCCCCACCACCCCTACTACCATCCCACCACCACCACTACCACCATCATCCCCTACCCTCACCACCCCCCCAACCACCCTCCCACCACCATCCCCACCAACCCTCACCAAATCCCCTACCCCCATCCCCACCACCACCATCACACCCCCACCACCACCACCCCACCAGCACCCAACCACCACCACCCCCCACCAACCCCCTACCTCCATCCCCACCACCACTTCAATCCCTCCACCGCCGCTCCCAGCCACCACCCTCTCTCACCCCATGCCCCACCACCCCTACCACCCACCTGCCCCCATACCCCACCACCACCACCATCCTCACCACCACCCCACTCACTCTGCCACCCACCCCCACCACCACCACCAGCCCTTCCAACCCTGGAGCATAATGGACAATAGTGCCAGCTCCTGCTCTGTGAAATGCATTGCTCTCTGAAACCCACTGTGGTGTTTGTATGGAGGCCATGCTTCCCCAGAGGCTCCTGGTCATAGATGAGAGCAGCAAGGCTGCTACAGCTGACCCACTCCTGTGAGATATGGCACTCTGAGGTGCCAGGACCATCAAATGCCTTCTTGAACATTCGCTAGGCTACACAGAAGTCTGAAATGCTTCCACCCAACTTCTCCTTCCTCTCTCCTTCAGTTGGGGTCAGATTTGCATTTCAGTCTCACAGCTCTCCCAATAGCTCCCAGCCTCCTCCCCATTTCCTCTCATGGTCCTTTAATAAAAATCTCACACATCTAATCCCATCTCGGAATTGGCTTGTTAGAGGGCCCAGACTAACAGCTTAGCACAGGAAGTGCCCTGGACAGCACCAGGTCACCAGGATCCCACCATTGAAGTACCTGCCACCTTAGCCTCACATTGCATGGCCTGGGTCGGGAGGTGCCTTCACAGCTTCTTCACCTACCCATCAAGGAGTTCCTTCAGTCTGCTTTGCAATGCTCCCAGCAACCTGACAATGGGATTTCCTATCAACAAGACCCAGTGACCGACCCTAGTATGCGAGGGATAAGAAAATGCAAAACACGGAGTCAACAGTTCCTGGCATTTCATTCATCTAAGAATGAAACTCAACACCACTCTGGCTAAGAGCTTAAAAACAGAAAAATACAACAGGGCCCTAGAAAGCTGGGGTAAAAGCCAGCCAGGGAGAAGCAGCAGCTGAAGCCATACTGTATGGTCTAACAAGTCAACAGCAGCAGTGCAGAGGAAACCCATCTGCTTGATTCCCAAGGAGTCTGGAATTTCTGGGGAAAGCAGCAAAGCACAACTCTGAAGACAGGAAAGTGCCCATCCACCCCATCCTCCTGTTTTGGGACTCCATCACTCTCCAAAATAATTCTAAATTCAGAATCAACCCACATCTGCAGTGAAGAATATACATTCATTAGAAATTTAGGAATAAGGTTCTGCTGAGGTTGAATTTTTCCATGGCTTCTCTCAGGGTGGATTGATGAAAATTGATTTCTTATTGATAAAGTGTTGTATTTTTTATTTTTTAATTTGGGCCTCCTTCCCTTTTATGCTGCTGTTTGCTGCCCTTTTGCCCATGTGTACAGAATAGAAACTAGGCTCATTCGTGTTGCTTTTGCCCCAGCCCTTCCTATTTTGAGGACCCTGACTTCTGGCTCAACTGCTCTAATCCTCTATTACCCATCATGCCCTTAGGAGCTACCAAGCAACTCGTGCAGTTGAATTCCCCAGAACCCTTCTTCACAGGGTGTCCGTGGAAGTCATCTCCCTTTCACCTTCAGATTCTGGCTCAAATAAATTGTGGGTGATGAGTCACCTAACTCTGTGACTCATATCTGGTCTCAATAAAGGTTTTTTATGAGTCGAAAAAAGGCATCCATATAGATAAGACAAGAAGGAAAACTAATTAGTGAAAATAATTCTGCGAAGGTGGTGAGATTAGAGATCTCTGTGTGTGGTTTAAAATTTTATTTAGTGCATAAATGATGACAGAATAAAAATGGACAAATTCCTGTAAAATAAAAATTCATCATTACAACTTTATTCTTCCTCTGAGCCAAGAACAGGGCTAGAATTTTTTTGAGATAAAGTTCAAAATTTTATTTCTGCCTCTAGATTTCTTTTCCAAGGTCAAGTTCCCTCCACTTTGCCACTCCCTTTCTCACGCAATCCTTTCTTTCCTCATATTTGAGGAAAGGGAGAGATTTCCCTGGGGAATGAGAGAGAGTTGGGATGTGGTATTAGGAGTATCCTTGCTATTCACTCTTCCTGGAATGCTCTTCCTCCCACCACCTTGAGGTTTTTGTCCAAATATCAACTTCTCAGTCTGGTGTTCCTTGACCACCCCACTACAATTTGCAAACCACTCTTCAACCTCTAGTACTCTGTATTACCTTCTCAGCTTGATGTTTCTTCATAGCTTTCCTTATGAGAGCCAAGATTTTTGTTTTATCTACTGCTCTTTCCCCAATACCTAGAACAGTTCCCAAAACATTCTCAGGTTTGTTCAATGTGTTGTTCAACTCTTTTAAATTCTTACTGATTTTTGTCTGATTGCTCTATTCATTACTGACAGAAGTGTAGTGAAATCATCCACTATAGTCGTCAGTTTCTCTACTTATTCCTGAAGTTTTGATAATTTTTACTTTATGTATTTTGGGATTATGTTACTTGGAGTAAAGAAATTTAGAAGTGACTTATATCATGAGGAATTGTCCTTCGTCATTATCTAGAGATTGTTTATTTCTAATAATGCTTTTTTTTCTCTTAAAGTCTGTTTTATCTGATTTTAAAATAGGTACTTTGATTTTTGGTTTTGGTTTTAGTTGGTATGGTATATCTTTTTCTAACATTCTACTTGCAGTCTTTTAGCTGGTCTCTTGTAAAGAGTATATCCTTTCTTTCTAATACAGTTAGATCATTTTGGTTAGGGTATTTACTCCACTTACACGTAACATAATTTGACATGTTAGCACTTAAGTTGGTTATTTACTACATTCCTATTCTACATTTTTTCTCTTCTTTCTTGCTGTATTTGAATTGATTATATTTTAATCATTTACTTCTTCCCCTCCACTAGTTCATAATTATACACATTTTTGAATTGTTTCAATAATTATCCTTGAAATTATAACATGCATTTATGACTTAACAAAGTCTGATGATAATATTCTCACTCCTCCTAGACAATGTAAAGACCTTAGAACATTTTAACTCCATTCTCTGACCCCTGCTCCACCTGTGTTGTGTGCAACTGTTGTCCTATATTTAATTCTGTAGATTTTTTTTAAGTTCCAAAGGACATGATGATGACAATGATGATTGCTTTATACAGCATTATTTATTTCCATTTATCCGCGTATTAACATTCTCATTCATCTTAAATTCTCCCATTTGGCGTCATTTTCCTTCTTCTTTATCCTTTAGTATTTCCTTCTCTGTTGTTCTGCTGATGACACATTCTCCCAGTTTTGTTTTGTCTGGAAATGTCTTTATTCTCCTTAGACATGGAGCTTTAACTTGGTGTTTTCTGCTTTTAGAATATTGAGTGCTCTGTATTTGGAATCCCATTGCTCCTATTGAGAAGTTAGCTGTTGGCCAAACTACTCCTACTTTCTAGGTAATCCAAGGTATTTTCTTGGTATCAATATTTCTTCCTATGATATGTTTAAGCATGGACCCTTTTCAAATATATTCTGCTTGGAACACATTAGACTTCTTAAAATTATGGAGTAATGTCTTTAATCTGTTTTGAAAAATTCTTTCATTATCACTTCAAATACCACTTCTGCCCCATTAGAAAAATTTGACAGATGCACTATTTCCTTTCCCTCTTTCTAAGAATCAGTTAGATGATTGTCCTACCTTCTCACTGTACTCTCCCTGTCTCTTACCCTCTCTTCAGTTTTTTTATCCTTTTGGCTCTCCACACTGGATAGATTCTTCTAATAATATTCAATTTACTAATTCTCTTTTCAACTACATCTAATTTTCTGTTAATTCCATCTGAGTTCTTTACTTTTCTTATTGTGATTTTTAGTTCTAGGATTTCTATTTGATACTCTTTTTAACTCTATTCTATCACTTTTTAGAATTTCTGGGTTTTGCTAAAATTTTCAAGTATTTATTTTCTTGAAGAGAGCAAACAGTTGTTCTATAGTCTCTGTCTGATAATTCCAATATCTGTATCACTTTTGTACCTAAACTGTCTTTTTTTCTGTTGATTCTTATTCATCATGTCTTATTTCCTCATGTGCTGCATTATCTTTGATGGTGTAGTACATACTTCATTTGAAAGAAAATTATTTGCTGAAATAATTTGAGACCTAACATATTGTTATTTCCTTAGGGCATTTTTGTTGGCTTCTACCAAGCAATAGAGACATTAGCAGGGGAAGATCACTTTAATCTAGGTTGAAGGCCTTTGGATTTGTGGAACATCATATGACACAAAGAAACTAGACTCTTGCGCAAGGAAATAAATTTCTGGTTTATCTACACTCTTAAAGTACAGCCCCTTGGGACCACAGCATAAAGCAGAGGTGATTCACCAGGATCCACTAATTACCACTTTTTCTCTCTTCTTCAGGAGCCACAAGAAAGTACAAATCAGTCTCTCTGGTCTCCTTTGAACTAAAAAGTACCCCCAAGACAAAAGTGGCCTGGTGTTACTCATTTCTCTGGGTCGTAGCCTGGTATGTCTCACTATCTTGCTAGCTCTTTGATGATTTTAAGGAGAGGTTTTTTCCCAGCATTTTGTTGCCTTTGGCAGCGGGGGCTGGCCCAGATTGCCTCGTCTATTATTACCAGAACTGGAAGTCCTTTAGATTGCCCAGATCCATGGATTTTGTTTATATGAGAGAGCAAGATAAGTATCCAACTTAAGTCACACTGTTGCTTTAGGTTTTCTATCACCTGCAGCCAAATCTAATTTTAACAACAGCATTCTTATCACACCAAACAGGGGAAATGTATTCTAGCTCCTTATTTATTTTCTCTCTCTCACTTTCTTTGTTTGACTTTCTCCATACCCCAATAGCCACGAACAATCAGATGCCCCAATGGTTCTGAAACTTACAAGAGGGGCTGCCTTAGCCATTTGTAATGTTGTAGGTAGCTCTCTTGCAACATCCACAGGGAGAGGAGGCGAAGAGGAAGAAGAAGAATCATCCCTTAACACAAACAGTGCATTCCTGTAAAAGATAGCCTTTTCCTCTCTCTTCAGTCCTCTTTATGTACAGTCCTCTGAAGACTGGCCTCAGCAACTCACAATGGTCCTCTGAAGGTGAATATATGTTCTTTGCACCTCCTGTGCTCAGCTTTGAACTTCAATCACAATTCTAAAAGGAAGAATTATACTCTGTAGCTAATGCTACCTTGCTACACTCCAATAAATAGGTAATATATTCTCAATATATTGATTATATCTTCATGTATGTTTTATTGTCCAATATATTGATTATATCTTTATGTATATTTTTATTGTTCATATATTGAGAATATATTATGGTTTTGAAGGGCAGTCACACATACTGTTTAATGGTTTTGAAGGGCAGTCATACATACTGCTTTTCATGTATTCTTATAAAGTTGTCATTAGTAGCATTAGCCATCTTTATTTTTTAATCTGTTTTATATTCTAATGTTTTCCACACAGACCAAAACAAAATAATTGCTTTTAGATGTTTTGAAATTACTGTGTTTTTCAAATATTTGTTCGTTTCATACAGTTATCTTTTCTTCCTTTAATGGTAGCAAAGCTTACAGTGGTCTTAGTTGGATCTCCCTGTTTCCGCCAGCTTTGCCATGCTCATGAACTTATTCTCCTCTCTTAATCTTTTAGCAGAAGGGCAACTCATAGGGAATCTTAGCACACCTAGTCTGGGGAAAAGGGAGAAGGGAAGTAAAGAGGAAGGAAGATTCCAATTTGCTACAGAGAATTAAGGGAAATGGTGTTTTGTTTTGTTTTTAAAGTTTTATTCAAATAACAAATGGCTGACCTTTATGGAGTGATTCTTTGATTTGTTAACTCAACGTGTGCATCATTTTCTCAGTCTAATTTCTCAGATACTAATTGGGGATGGGATGGGGGAAGAATCCAATGGAGAAGGCAGTAGATCCTGAGAACCAGTGGTTGGGAAGAGTCAGAGGAGAAAAGGCCAGAGCAGGGAAAACACATAAAGTTAAGGCTGGAGATGACAAAACAAAATGCTATCATCTACCCTATTTAACCCAGTTCACCTGTCTCCCATTGCCTCACAGCAACACCTTTACCATATCCTTAAAGCCCCAACCAACACCCCATCCTTAAAAGCCAATCCACTCTCTGGGGGACATTGTATCCTATATAACAACAAAAACGGAGATCATTAGATGGTAATGCCTTCAAGTCCTGGTCTCCCCACTACAAATTTATCTTCCCTAGGTGAACCCTTGCTCCCTCCTTTATGTCATAGAGGAATTTTCTTTTTCCCTATCTGAGGAGATAGGGAAGCTGTGCTCTAAATCCATCCACTCTCTCCTCTTCACTTTGCCACTGGCTCAGGATTGTGTACTTAAAACTGCTCAAGGCTTTCCCCTCTTTAACAAGAAAAGCCTCTCTTCCTATAAATTCTTTGTATACATTTAATATAAGTCCCCTCTATCTACCACCAAACCTCTGTGCTTTCTTTCGTCGTCCAACACCCACTTCTCTTCTTCCATGCTCCCCCACTGGGTTGTTTGCTTCCACTGCACGTACGGTCACTTACAGCTATGGTCTGACATGTATGTGCCCCCAAGCCTATGTGTTGAAAGTGAGTCACTAATGTGATGTATTTGGAGGTAGAGCTTTTGGGGGATGATTGGATCATGAGGGTGGAACCCCCCATGAATGGGATTAGTGCCCCTATAAAAGAGGCCCCAGAGAGCGGCTATGCGCCTTCCACCACATGAGGACACAGCTAGCAGGAGCCATCTGTGAACCAGAAAGTGGGCCCTCACCGGACACCAAATCTACTGACACTTTGATCTTGGATTTCCAGCCACCAGAACTGTGATAAATAAATTTCTGTTGTTTATAAACTACCCAGTTTGTGGTATCTTGTTAAGCCACTCAAACAGACTAAGACATTTACACATAAATGACTCTGCCCTGGGCTTCAGACTCAAACATCCCACCACTTACTGATCATCTCCATTTGCATTTCTCTGAGATACTTTAAACTCAAAATGTCCTACTGGACATCATTTTTCTCCACTCTCTAAATCTGGGTCTCCTTCTATTCCCTTTCTCAGTAAATGGTCCCCAAATTCCTCCAGTCATATAAAGCAGAAACTGAGGTTCTTTCTTGATACCTATTTCTCCTTCAACCCTATATCCGATCCATCTCCATATCCTGTTGTCTAACCATCTAGACATCCCTCAATTCTGCTTCTGTTTATCTCCTTTGCCACCACCCAGTAACTGCTGACTGATCTGCCTGCATGTAGCTTGCCCCAGCCAATCTATTCTCTACAGTAGACAGCAAGGTCTTTATAAAAATGCAAATCTGAATCTGTCACTCCCTTGCTAAAAATGATTCAGTGACTTCCCAATGATCCTAGGGAAAAGCACCCAAAATCCTTAAAATAGTGTAGTAACAGAAATCCTATTTTGAAACATAGACACACCCCACACACTTTTCTCTTACGCCAACCCAAAAAAGTAAATGTATCCCCTAGATGGCCAGAGCCATCCGTCTGCTCTGGGAAAGATTAAAACTGCAAAGGAAAAATGCAAAGAAGCTGGGAGGAAGAGTTCATATTCTGATTTTTTACTTTGAAATGGAATTTTGCAGCAAGCCAGTAGTCATGCAAGAAAAGATTTCCTGAATTCCTTTATCCTCTCTTTTAGCTTAATCCAGAATCAAGTCTGGCTGCCGAGATCATGGGTTCCCCACAGAACACATAAGGTTCCCCTTGCTGTTCTATGGTAGAAAACAAAACATCTAATCCATACTTCTCATTCTGCATACATTCCCTTATACAATGAGCTCCTAGCTGAGAGCCCACAGCCTACCAGTGAAACAGGAATTAAAAGAAATTAAAGAATGTGTAAGCAAAAACTTAGTTGTGTGTAAGAAAACCCAATTCCCCTTGAGGAAGAGAAAGAGCTGGATTCCTTTAAAATTAACTGCCTGTTTTTCTGTGGCTAGTGAGCCTTATCTCTCCCTTTCCCAGGCATTGTGAAGACCCTGTTTCCCTAACTGTGCAGATGCAAGGTCACTAGGCAGATAAACTCAAGTCATAAAATGTGTTTTTCCTTGGAAAGTAAGAAATAATGTAATGCATGCCTCAACTGAATAACTGTCTTTGTTTCTCACTGTCTTCCCCCTGCACATATCTCCCCCCACCCCACAAAATGCTTAAAAGGTAACCAGACTCTTTGTTCAGGGCTCAGTCTTTTTGGATGTTAATCTGACTGAGTATGTGCACCTAAATAATAAATAATATATATCCTACTCGACCCTCGGTCTCTCTGATTCCTCAATTATCCCGCTGCACCAGGACTTATAGGAGCAGAAATCAGAAGACTTTACTCCACAAGCTTCAGGTGGACATGTGGACAAAGCCATTTGAGAACATGACAAAAATACAGCAAGAGCAGAGACAAGATCAGATCATCCTGGGGGCAGATGCTGGGCTCTTACCAATTTGAGAGAGAAAAGGAAAAACAACCCGGCTACAAGATGTACAAGTAGCAGGCCACAGCCACCAACATCAGCAGAGCAATTGGAGGCCAGGAAGACAAGGACGCTTCTGAAGAGACTGAAAAAAGTAGAAGACAGTCCAAGTCACTGCCAGGTTCCAAGGTCTCTTTCGTCATTATTGTTACAAGTACCAAGTCAGCCAAAATCCACTCCACTCTTCAAAACCATCTTGAAGAGTTGCAGGTCAGGGTTGCTGCATCTGAGCATGTTTACTCACAAAAGGTTACAGATGCTCCTCAACTTACAGTAGGATTACATCCTGATAAATGCGTCATAAGTTGAAAATATCTCATAAGTCGAAAATGCATTTACTACAGCCTAACCCACTGAACATTGAAGCTTAGACTAGCATACCTTAAAACGTGATCAAGACACTTCCCTCAGCCTACATTTGAGCAAAATCACCTAACACGAAGCCTATTTTATAATAGAGCATTGAATAGCTCACATAATTTATTGAATACTATACATTACATAGAATTTGTGACAGTTTCACACCATCGTTATGTCAAAAAAATCATTAAGTCGAGCCACCGTAACTCAGGGACTGTCTGTATTTATATTTTTACTTCACGCTAAGCTTTGAAACTGAAATTTTTGCTCCTCCGCAGATGGAGTTTCTGAGAAAGACCAAATTAGTTATAGAGCACTAAAAAAAAAAAAGAAGAAGAAGAAGAAGACAGAGGAGGAGGGCAACATGGAGCAGAGGAAGAAGGAGAGACAAAGGAAGAAACCATTATTGCTCCCTCATCTGAACTGCACTGCGAGTCAGCTGGGGCTTCTACCACAGTGTCCTGGAAGCCATGTTTGCTGCCCATTTCTGGACTCTCCAGCCACACTGGCCTCCTTTCCCTTTCTCAAACCTGCTGTGGTTCCTACCACTTCCAGATAATCTCTTAACAATCTATTCCTTCTGCCTGGAATGCTCTTCCTCCCACCCAGCCCTGTCCTGCCCAGCTAACTCCATTCTTTGGCCCCTGCATCACTTTCCCAAGAAAGCCATTTCTGAACTTCCCTGATCCCTGCCTCCCATCTTCACTGGCCCAGAGTTCCCTATCCTATAGTCTCATCGCTCCAACCCAGGCATTGCTGCCTCCCAGGACTCTTCCCCATCGCTAATATAGTCCTGCTTGATTGTTCAGTTAATTTTGCCTCCCCTGAAGACCACAAGCCATGTTGGCAATGATGATCTTGCTCACCATTGCACCTCCAGTGTCTAAAAACCATAGGCATGTCAATTCATTTTTGTTGAGTAAAGGAATTGTTCAATAAGTGCACAAATAAATTCACATTAAAACTTGTCCAAAAACAAAGGAGTTTTCTTGTGAGAAGCAGCTGCTCATTCTGGGGCATTTGAGTGCAGTGAGATGACGATGACAACTATTGGAGATGCTTTCAAAGCGATGCCGGCACTAGACAGATGGCTGGAGTGCATACCCTTTAAGGACTCACCTATCTCAGAAGTCATGTGTGTTTCTGTAGGTGTAAATGCACAGAGAGACCGGAAGGATATGTGTTCAGCTTCTTTTCAGACTGTGAAGGTCCCTGCAACCAGAAGGAAAGCTGTCTTCAGGAAAGGATAAAGGGAATAAGCATCTGTCTGTGACTCTGGTGGTTGTGCAGACTGGTCACCTCAAGGTGGAGTGACACTGTGGTGGGCAGTGGAGCACCAGTGAGGAAGCTCTCATAGGCCTGAGCCAACTGAATTAATTAAGACCAAGAACAGTAAAGGGACCCAGAGGGCAAACTCTGAGAGGCAGTCATAACCAGCACCCTCTCCCCAAACCATATTACTCATTCCCACAGAAGTGTGTGTCTGCTTGCCTTTAATCTGTTCTGACTGTAAGCCATTTTGAGGTGGATATCCCAATCCCAGTGATGGCTACCATGTTCTGCATTGAGTAGATGCTTGACACACATCCAATAAGTAAAAGCGAGTCTTTATCACTTGGGGTTTGTTGTTTCCCCATTGGTTGCTCCTGCTGCTCAAGGGTGTGTGTGTGTGTGTGTGTGTACACATGTGAATTGAATACACACGTATAGGGGGGTGGGATACAGAATTGAGGCACCAACAAGTATCCAATATGAATGTCTTTAAAGTCAGCATCAGCAGCAAAGAAGGTATTGCACATATGATGTGCAGGGGAAAACCTTCTTACCAGACACAGCCCACCACCAAAGCCCCCCTGCCTAAATCTGTATTTGAAAAGCTAATTTAAAATGTTTTTTTCTTTGGGGTCTTCAATAATTTGCCTTTGAAAGCTCTTTGTTAAAATGAAAATGCCTTTGGATAGCGGAATGGTTTAAACTTCTAACACTTTGCATTTTAGAGGGGATTACGGTGGATAATTAAGAAGAGCCTGGAAAACCAGACCCCAGATTATGAGTGAGGAAAGGTGGGCCAAGAGGATGAGAAGACCCAGCAGAGAGAGCTGCTGTCAAAAAGGGCCTTGTCACCTTTAAATATCATTTCACAACTTTGCTTGGGGAGGCCCAAGGTTTAACTGCCTCTCCCCGAAGAAATGCACTGCAGATCTCTAAGACAAACGGGTAAGCTTAGGTTAGATTCGATTAGGAGAAAAGGTGCTATACTCACTGAAGCTTTTTATGATTAAAGGCAACAAGCAGCATCTTGGAGCTCTGTAGCAACAAGACTTTTGCAGCCTGGCCATCCATCCCCTGGTTGCTAGAATGAGGAGCAGCAGCAGATCAAGTCACATATGCAGTGGTGGGATGAGGTCTCAATACCTGCTCCAGAGAGCTCAGGCTCTAGTGAGCAGCATCCAGGGAAGTGGGCGTGGAGAAAGAAATGAAGGATGGAGAGTGGGAAACAATGAGAGAGAAGAGAAAGAGAAAGGCGGGTTAAGCATCTGGAAAATTACTGCAGTCTCATGGCTTTGGCTGCTTCAAATCCTGGATGAGTCATCAGCTGGTTGCCAAGGCAACGACTATTTTCCTCCTGCTGCTGATCAATTTCATCTGCACAAATGTCCCATGAAACTGTGAGCTATGAAGATAATATACCTGAGTCACAGAAGTCTTATCAGACAAGGTCTGCATTTCAAGTATTCTGAAAAAGATTTTATGTATACCAAGCCATCCACCTTCCCACCCCACCCCAGACCACACACACACACACACACACACACACACCCCTACCCTATGGGTAGTGATGGGCCAGGACAGGGGTCCAGGCAGGAGGAGATCGTCACTTCTGCCTTATCACAGTTATGATCCTAGGATCTTAACTGCCCAAACTCACTGTCTTCAATTAGAGACAGACAGGATATATGGTCATTCCCTCATTTCATGTCTTAAAACAAAAATGGATGCTTGTATTAAAAAAAAAAAAAAAAGAAAAAACAAACAGCCACAGAGGACAGCCAAGTGCAATGCCCTTTGAGCTGTGACCTGCACTCTGTGCTCCTGGGTTCTGAACAGGGGAGAGTGGCTACTGTCTCCACCCTTGGTCCTCCCAAAGACAATGCTGTCCCTTTCCCCATCTTACTTTTCCTCCTAACTCTAGTTGCTACATACTACATACTAAATATGTACTTTTTTGTGTCTTCTCTACTAGAGCATATGCTTCTTTAACAGAGGAATTTTATTTAGCCTACTCACCACTGCATCCTTCTCTCCTAGCCTAGCTCATCCTACACACACTGAGTGCTCAGTAAAAGTTTGTTGAATGAATGAAAAAAAAATGTTCTTGGATCATCTCTAAGACAACCCTAAAAAATGTTTAAGAAATATGACCAAATTCTTTTCAAGGTGACTTCTACACTGCAGACATGGCAACACCTACACTATGTCTAATCTGGAAATTGTCACAATTTTTGTGATTTCTCTCATTTTACCTCCCCTGTGTAGGGCATAGAGAACTTGGGAACCGTCTTGTGTAAAAAAAAAAAAAAGGTGTCATATACATGAAGTCAGCCCATAGTGCAAAGTTAGAAGAGCTGTTATGTCTATTTATATGTTGCTAATATTCACTAAGAGCTTACAACATGGCAAGCACATTACATGTATTTTCTCATTTCATTTTCACAGCAACCCAGGTAGTAAATATTTGATAATTCCCATTATACAGATGATGAAACTGAGACTAAGAGAGGTTAAATAACATGCTTCTGATGTGCATGCCGTATGTGGTAGCATCAGGATTCGACCTCAGGTGGCTAAAAGCCACCACTCCATATTGTCTCTCTGTTTGCCACACCCCTCCACTTATCAGGATAGCCCTGTTGGTAGCATTTTCAACACACTTTCCTCCTTCAAGCAGCGCAGAATCTCCATTTTAGCCTGGAATGGTTTGTATTTGTATTAAGCTTTCTTGTTTTCCAGGCATTTTCATATACATTATACAATTTGCTCTTCAAAACAATGTTTTCTGATAAGCAGGACAGATATCATAATCTGCACATTTCAGACATAGAAAATCAGAAACAAAAAGGTTAAGTGACTTCCCTGAAATCATTCACTTGTCAGAGCTAGGACTTGCACACTGGTGCTCAGCTGCCACCACCACTGTTGCCCATATGCTCTCTAGAAAAGAGCATCCCAGGTGCTCCAGTATGAATGGCCCCATGCCTTGAACCACACCCTAAGTTGGCTCCAGGCCCCCACCACTTCTCAGAGCAATCCCTGGGAAGCCTGAAGTTGGCAAATCACTGATCCACCTTGTCAGCTAATTGTAGGCAGATCCTGCCCTGGGGAACCTCAGGAACCTTTTCTCAGAACCTTCAATAAGGGGAAAATGTTCCAAGATTTCAAAGACAACTTGTATATCTAAGAATGAGTCCAAATGTTATACTTAGTTTAAAAGATGATGACAAATATTTATGGCTAATTTTACTCTCACTCTCCTTGCCCTGATCCCCTCAGTCTCCACCCACTCTCCACCTACCCCTTTCCACTCCACAAAGAAATAACATTGGATCACATTCCATAGAATGAAAAGGCTTCAAATTATAGCTTTATGAACATGATTCTGAGAAACCACTTTACGAAAGATCCTTATCAGCTATTCCTGCAGGCTAAGTGGGGATGAGTAATTGGAAGAAACAGGATTATAAATTTTAATCTACTCCTTTTTAGAAAATCTTATGTGATGTCATGGCTGACTAGCAACCAACAAGCATATAAAATGAGCATAGTAATGATCACCAAAAATGAAGAATTTTGCCTCAAGTGGTTTCCATGAAATAGTCCACTCGCCTGCCTGAGCCATTCTTTTTCTTTAATTTGTCTTCATTTCTCTATGACCCATGGGATGATCTTCATGCCTACCTGAAAGTCGTAATTGTCCTTCTGTGCCTGAGCCCATGTGTTTTGCACATGTGTCTGCCTGTTTGCATTTGTGGGAGCTGGATTGAGTGGGGACCTACCAAGTTGCAGGCACTATGGTAGGAATTTTCCATATATAAACTCATTATGCCTCCAGTAGGCCTGTGATATGGGTGTGATTGCTAGTATTGTTCTCCTTTTACAGGTGAACACACTGAGGCTCAAAGAAGTTAGGGGATTTGCCTAAGAACACATAACAACTGCTAAAAGTTATTATAATGATAGACCTAAAATAGTAACTGGGTATCAGCACTAAAATACATCTACACATTCTTTCAACACTCTTATTTCAGCATAGGACTACTTTTTTCAATGAATCTGATTGAGTGCTAACACCAAGCAACCAAGGAGAGAAAACTATGTGGAATCTTTAATGACTTTCTCTTTCTCCACTTAAGAGATTCATAATGACAATGTTCATCTTAATTTTGTTTTTGCCAAAATGTATTCCATGTATTTATGCATGGTTTATAGCTTAGCCCCTCATTATGTTATGGATCAAAATTATTTACAAACCAAGTCAGATACCTTTTAGATTTTTTTAAACCACCCATCCCCTCAATTATGAGACCAGGATGGTAGCTATTTCATATTTTTTCAGAAATAAGTCACAACATCAATTGTAATAATGATACATGAAGCCATGTTGGAGTATATGAACAATTTGCTTCTTTCAGTCATTGTACCATTGCTTGATTAAGCTTAAGAAAAATTTTTTGATGGATTAAGTGAAAATTAAGTCTGATCTTAATGCAGCCTTGCATATGAACATGTATCTGAAGAAAATTAAGCTAGACACAAATAATAAGCCTGACGACGTCTCCTTTAATTATTTACACCTGACCCACAATTTGAAAAACACTCTCCATTACACTCTTGTTCTAATCAGATGCATCACTGTCCAGTCTGTAACAGTGCAAGAATGGCTGCCAGTGGCAACCATTTGTTCCTCCTAAAGGAGGAGCAAACTATTCTCGAATTACTTTAATTTTTCAATATGAAAATCTATTAATAAATTTGTTTACTTCCTTAAAGCTATACACTTTTCCCTACTTTATAATTGTGCTTAGAAACTTGAGTATACATCACATTTTTGTAACATAAAACTCATTATCCCATGTATTTCTGTGTGTGTGTTCCCATTCATTTACGTGATTAATTTATACGAGTATTTTCCTAATGGAACTATAAGTTTTATTAAATATAAATGGCCTAAGTTTGTTACCATTGAAATATTAGGACTTCAAAGATAGTGTCCTCAAGATGATCTGGGAAAGTTCAAAGACAGGAAAGCAAGTTCAGACAAAAAAGAAGCAAAAAATTTTTTTAGAAGCTCAGGCCTTGGCTGGGTAGTACTATTGGATCAAAGAATGTATGTGGCCTAGTAAAGAGAAATGATGCTAGCAAGGTAAGCAAAAACCAGACCTTGAAATACTTTACCAAGGAGCACATCGAGAAAAATCCACTGGAGGAGAGTGACATATCAGTTTGGAAACTGAATTTGAGAAAAATGACTCAGTCTGCAGTACAGAAGATGTATTGGCGGGTGGAAAATACTGATGGCAGGAAGAATGGTAACCTGGTTACTATATGGCAACTACATATAGTAACCCAGGCAAGAAGAATGAAGGACTAATCCGAGGCAACATCAATGAGGACAGAGACGTGTCAATGGATATGGGAGAGTTTAAGGAGTCTACGGAAGGTGGTGACTGGTTTGCTGAGTAAGAGAAGATGCACAAGTGACTGAAAGAAGTCATCCTTGAAATGAACAACTAAGGGACCTGTGATACCATTTAAGGGAATAAGAAATATAGCAGAAGTTGCATGTTTTGCCAGGAATTTAGCATACTGAACTTGAAATGCCTAGGTGCATCCTAGTAGAACTATCTAGTAGAGAGATAGCTCTGTAGAACACCAGAGAGAAGGCTGAAGATAATTGGTACTCATCCGTGAAAGCTGAAATTGGCTTTAAATAAGGTCCCTCACCATTAGGGTATGGCATAAGAAGAGAAACACTGAAGTTTAAGTGGGCAAAAGAAGAGGATTCCATGAAGAAGGTAGGGCTAGGAAGGAACCAGAAGATAGCGATACCTCAGAAGTCAAAAGGAAGGAGAACTGCTAGAAGAAAACGGTCTACACAGGGCCAAGCACAGTGACTCTCGCCTGCAATTCCAGCAGTTTGGAAGGCAGAGGTGGGAGGATGACTTGGGCCCAGGAGTTCAAGACCATCCTGGGTAACATAGGGAGACCCCCATCTCTAGAGATAATTTTTAAAATTAGCCAGATGTGGTGGTGCCCACCTGTGGTCTGAGATACTCTGGAGGCTGAGGTGGGAGGATCACATCACTGGAGTCCAGGAGTTCAAAGCTACAGTAAGCTGTGATTATGCCACTGCACTCCAGCCTGGGTGACAGAGCAAGATCTTGCCAAAAAAAAAAGAAAGGGAAGGAAGGAAGGAAGGAAGGAAGGAAGGAAGGAAGGAAGGAAGGAAGGAAGGAAGGAAGGAAGGAAGGAAGGAAGGAAGGGAAGGAGGAGGAGGAGGAGGAGGAGAAGAAGACGAGGAAGAAGAAGGAGAAGAAGAAGAAGAAGAAGAAGAAGAAGAAGAAGAAGAAGAAGAAGAAGAAGAAGAAGAAGAAGAAGAAGAAGAAGAAGAAGAAGAAGGAGAGAAAGAAAAGAAAGAAAGAAGGAGAAAGAAAGAAAGAAGAAAGAAAGAAAGAAAGAAAGAAAGAAAGAAAGAAAGAAAGAAAGAAAGAAAGAAAGAAAGAAAGAAGAAAGAGAAAGAAAGAAAGAAAGAAAGAGAGAGAGAGAGAAAGAGAGGGAGGAAGGAAGGTAGGTGAGAGAGAAGGAAGGAAGGAAGGAGAGAAGGAAGGAAGGAAGGAAGGAAAGAAGGAAGGAAGGAAGGAAGGAAGGAAAGAAGGAAGGAAGGAAGGAAGGAAGGAAGGAAAAGAAAATGGTTCACAGAAAGAATGCAGAGACTAAAAAGTGTTCTTTGTTTTGCAGAGCATTGGTGACTCCATTTCAGTGCAATAGGGAGGGCAGAAGCCAAATGTTACAGGTTTGAGTTGGAATAGATTGTAAAACTATCAAAACTCCAAATCTCCATGCAGTTTGAAAACTACTCATCAAATCCAATATCCCAATTTTACAAATGAGCAAATTGAGGCCCAAAAAGGGAACATGATATCCAAGGTCACACAACTAGTGGCAAAACCAGAATCTCCTAACTTCCAGTGCTCTCTCCAGTGTCATTTTGGAGCTGCCCATGTTACTTTTAGTTTATATAGAGTTACTGCTGGGATGCTATACCTCTTGGAGACCATCAAGCCATTCCGACCCTGTGTCTGAGATACATGTGTCACCATGACCCTGAAGAACAGGCCAGTTGCCTGGTCCATCAGTGTCTTCTCTGCCCACTTCTGATTGAAAACTTAGAATTTAGGATTAAAATTTTAAATAGTTCAGATGAGCGATCATTAACAATGTAGTTCAATTCCATTTGATCCTCATGTGGTCCCTCCTGAATGCATAAGTAAAGAAGCTCTGATTCCTTTATCACTGGAAACAGAGAGAGCAGTCAGAGGAGTGTGCAGGGCTCTGAGGTGAGCAAACCTGAGTTCCAGTGGGACTTCTTAGGTAATGTTTTAAGGTCAACATCTATTGAGCACCTACTGAGTGCCATGCCCTGTGCCTTGCATAGGGAGTGCAAACACTATTAATCCCCAGCCCTCGCTCTTGAGGGATTTTTGTTCTCTCTGGCTGTGGTTGGACAGATTTAGAGAAAGTTGAATCTCTTAGGCAGTCAAGCTAGTCCTCTCTAAAGTCTTTAACTCAACCCATCTTAGGAGCTCTGTGACCATCTCTCTGCCTCCAAACTAAGATAGCACTGATGGCATGGGGAGAAGCAAATCTATAAATTTAATGATTATGAAGTAAGAAGGACTGGTCCTGGCCAGAATTTAGCTACTCCTTTACCTTCCATTCCTCCTTTTTTCTCCCCTGCAGGGACACCTACTCAGCATCCCATACCCAACATCTACATCTCTTCAGCTCTCGCTCTCACTCTCGCCCTAGTTCTCAGTCTCTCTACCACAGTATTCTCAATGATTGTTGGGGGAATCAGCCCCCAATATTTCAACATAGGTTATTTTCTATTTTCCCTAAGTGTCGCTGGTCTGAGAAATAAAGAGAAAGAGTACAAAAGAGAAATTTTACAACTGGGCCGCCGAGGGAGACATAACATATCGGCAGGTTCTGTGATGCCCCTTGAGCTGCAAAACCAGCAAGTTTTTATTAGGGGTTTCAAAAGGAGAGGGGTGTACGAATAGGGAGTGGGTCACAGAGATCACATGCTTCAAAGGCAATAAAATATCACAAGGGCAGAGAGGCAGAGTGAGATCACAAGGCCAGGGCGAAACTGGAATTACTGATGAAGGTCCATGTCCTGCTGGGCACACACTGTCATTGATAAATATCTTAACAGGAAACAGGGTTCAAGAGTAGAGAACTAGACTGACTAGAATTTCGCCAGGCTAGAATTTCCCAATCCTAACAAGCCTAGGGGCCCTGCAGGAAACCAGGGCATATTTCATCCCTTACCTACAACTGCATAAGGCAGACACTCCCAGAGCAGCCATTTTAGAGGCCTCCCCATGGGAGTGCATTCTTTTCCCAGGGCAGTTCCTCCTTGCTGAGAAAAAGAATTCAGCCATATTTCTCTTATTCGCTTCCTCCCTTGTTCCCTGAAAATCGCTGTTATCCTGTTCCTTTCAAGGTGCTCAGATTTCATATTGTTCAAACACACATGCTTTACAAACAATTTGCGCAGATAACGCAATCATCACAGGGTCCTGAGGCGACATACATCCTCAGTTTACAAAGATGATGGGATTAAGAGATTAAAGTAAAGACAGGCATAGGAAATTATAAGAGTATTGATTGGGGAAGTGATAAATGTCCATGAAAACATCACAATTTATGTTCAGAGATTGCAGTAAAGACAGGCATAAGAAATTATAAAAGTATTGATTTGGGGAACTAATAAATGTCCATGAAATCTTCACAATTTATGTTCTTCTGCCGTGGCTTCAGCCGGTCCCTCTGTTCAGGTTCCCTGACTTCCCGTGACAAATGATGCATGCTGTGTGTTTTTAATCAAGTTTCTTAACTTCTCACAGTTCTCATTTCTGCATGTGTAATAATATTCACCTCATAGGACTGTCAGAACAATTAAATGAGGCAATGAATAGAAGGTGCCCATCACAGTGTTTAGTGATACTGAACACTTCTCCATAAATATTTGATGTCACAATATTATTATTATTTCTGGTACCATTATTATCCTTTCCTTTAATGAATATACTACCTTTCCTTGGGATATTTGCATTCAGTGGAAGACAAAGAGCATTTACATACAAACAATTAGGTTCCTAACAGCAGGGCTTCAGACCAAGAGAAAAGTCACAGGCAGAGGTCCTTCCTGGCACCCCTCAAGTCTCTCCCTGTGAGTAGTGCCTACTTGGGGCTCACAGAAGCTGCTATCTGCACCTGAGCCTCCTTCTCAATGCAGATCATGTCTGCCACTCCACTTGGAGGGCCCATGTGGCTCTGCTGCTCAGGAGCGAAGCTGATCACGGTGCATCACAGCACATAGGCAAGACATGCCTTGGGCTCCTGCCAGGACAGGAGCAATGATGCTCAGGTGCAGCTGCTATCAACCAGAGTGGGGCCTCTCTTGCTGGAGGCTGACTTGGTTTTGTGGCCTCTACCTGACAACCCAGGATGGCCCAAGGTCAAACGACTCAGGGCCTCATAGGAAGTTTATAATGAAGCCAGCAGAGCCAACTGTGCAGCAGCAAATGTCAGCATAAAACTGTCTTCAGCTCCAGGGGCAGCAACATGACTCAGCATTCTAGTTAACCTCCTAAATATCTCTCATTTTCATCCCTGAACTCCATCCCTATCGCTACTGCCTTAACTGGGGCTCTTATAATTGTTCTCCAGGTGAATCATAAACAGCTGTTATCTACTAAGTACTTATTACAAGCCAGGTAATATATACTTAGAGTTTTGCATGCAATTTCTCATCAAAATCTCAACCCTACGAGATAGGAATTATTTTTTCCCATTTTACAGATTAAAGGATGCTCAGAGAAATTAACTTGACCAGAGCTTCTGCCGTCCTATCTTCCTCCCACCATGGCCACCTATCCTCCCCACCCAACCTGCTGCCATCTTACTGTGCCTGTCTATACCAACTATTAACCAGTCTGCCATGAGTCTTTCTCTCCTCCAACCCACCTGAGTCCACTTACAAGAATTCCTTCCTACAACATGAATCTGACCATGTCACTCACATACTGAAAATCCTTCAAACACTCCCTTTTAGGTCCAAATAAAGTCAAGGCTCCCTAAACTGGCATTCTCAGCTCCTTTTTTCAAATTTGCTCCAATCCTCCTTCTGATTCCACCCTCTGCTTCTTCCCACGTTCTTGCTGCACAAAGTCACTCAGCATTCCTCAAAGGCTCTCTGCTTTTGCACCTCCATCTTTAACAGTAACACCATCCTTCTCTGTGGACCATGGTTTACCTAGTTCTTTTTCTGGCAAACATCTATTCATGCATGAAGATCTAGATCAAGTGTGACTTCCTCTGTGAAAGCCTCCCTCAGATCCTTCTCTCTGTCCTCCCCATTCTAGTCACTGACCTGATACTACATCAAATTGTATGCAATTACTTGTTGGGAGACAGCTACCCTGATGAGGCTGGGCACTCTCCCAGGGCAGGGACTGGGGTTTATTTGTCACCTTTTAGATACAGTACCTACCTTAGGTCCTGGAACAGGGTAATTTATTGAATATGTATTTAAGAGATGGATGGAGAAATCATTTATTTATTCACACATGCATGCATTCATTCGGTTAGCTAATTATCTACTATGTGCCAAGCAACACCCTAGGGCACTAAGGAGGCAAAGATGATAAGAGTTAGAACTCTCTGAGGAGTCCTTGCTTTGGTCTAATGCTTGTATAATCAAGGACTTTTATTGCGTTTTTCTTGACTCCCTTCCCAGAAAGCAAACTGAACGCAGAGCCTGCAAAAATACCACCTAATGCCATCCTATTTAATCTGGAACCCACTGCCATCCATTTAACTGCTACACTGCTTACAAGAACGTCAGTTGTCAGGTCAAAATCACAGCTTGTGCAAATAATCAATGTTAGATAGCTTGCAACTCCATTGGGATCATAAATCCATCATGAGGTTAGTTCGTTAAATTCTGTGAATTCAATTAACTTTCCTGATTAATCATGGATTAATTAACCAAACTGTGCTGATGTGAAAGTATTAAGCCTTACGGTTGCTATTTTTCTAGAGACAAGAGCTCATAATATTTGACTGTGTCATTTCATTCTATCTAAATTGAAATCTTGCTCTCTGCCTGCACTGTATTGTTTCATCATTTGATGATATGCTATTTGGTTCTCTAATATTTTTTCTGCATAAATAGGCCGATTTCATCAATATAATAAGGATACTGGAATCACCTTCTGGGCAAGGACCTCACCCTTTTCTTCACTTTTCAGTAAATTTCATTGTGTAAAAAGGCCCAGGAAGAAAAACACTCATTTTGTATATTTAAGATATATAACAGTTCTGGGCACTATGGCTCACGCCTGTAATCCCAACACTTTGGGAGGCCAAGGCAAGCAGATCACCTGAGGTCAGGAGTTCGAGACCAGCCTGGCCAACATGGCAAAACTCTGTCTCTACTAAAAAATACAAAAATTAGCTGAGTGTGGTGGTGGGCGCCTGTAATCTCAGCTACTTGGGAGGCTGAGGCAGGACAACTGCTTGAACCCGGGAGGCAGAGGCTGCAGTGAGCCGAGATTGCACCACCACACTCCAGCCTGGGTGACAAAGCGAGACTCCATCTCAAAAAAAAAAAAAAAAAAAGATACATAACATGATGTTATGGAATACATATAGATAGTAAAAAAAGTTACTATAGTGAAGCAAATTAACATTTTCACCATCTCTGTTACCTATTTTGGGGAGAGCCAGCTAAAATCTACTCATTTAGCATGTATCCTATTTACAATAAAATTTTATTGCCTATAGTCCTCGTGTTGTACATTATCTCTTTAGACTTGTTCATCCTAAATATCTGCTACTTTGTATCCTCTGACCTACACTTCACTGATTCTTCCCCCATCCCACCCCCAGTAACCACTGTTTTTTCTCTATCTTTGTATATTAGAAATTTTTTTTAGATTTCACATATAAGTGAGATCATGCAATATTTTCCTTCCTGTATCTGACTCATTTCATTTAGCATAATGTCCTGCAAGCTCATCCATGTTGTAGCAACGGGCAAGATCTCGTTCTTTTTTAAAGACTGAATAGCACTCCATTGTAAAAATGTACCACAGTGTCTTTATCTATTCATCCATCAACAGACACTTAGGTTGTGTTCATATCTTGGCTATTATGCATAATTCTTTGATGAACATGAAAGTGCAGATATCTTTACAAGGTGATTTCATTTTTCTTGGGTGTATGCCCAGCAGAGGGATTGCCAGGTTGTATGGTAGTTCCTATTCTTAATTTCTTTTGACACCTTCACACTGTTTTCCATAACAACTGTACTAATCTACATTTCTACCAACAGTGTAGAAGAGTTCCCTTTTCTCCACAGGGGCTCCACCTCTCAGACCCTCACAAAATCGCTCTCCTGCACACAGAGGTCACCCCTGAATTGCAGGTAGCAAGAGCTGGAAGAGAACCTGGAGATAATCTAATCTGAAACCCTCATTATATAGATGAAGGAAAAGAAGCCCAGAGAAGGGCAATGACTCGCCCAAAGCCATTAGGCTGAGCCAGGATTTCCCAAACTCAATTAATGATAATGGCAACAAATAGCTCACATTTATTTATTGCATATATATCTGCTGATTCATAAGCAGCATGAGGCTACACACTGAGAAGCTGCTAAGTGCCACATGGTTGAAGAGACATATATTTGAGTTCAGGGTTACCAAGGCAGCCCAAACCTGAGGGAACTGATTCCTAAAACAGAGGAAATGCAGAGAAGCAATTCTGAATTCTGGACAGCTCTTGCACTCCAGGCAGTCGCTGATTTGTAAGCAGCAAGCAGAAACCATTGGGTAAAAGGAAAAGATTTTAGCAGCCTCACGGAGATATGGAGACAAAATATGGAGTTCAGGACCAACCAAGAGGATGCTCTTGGAAACACTGAAGACTTTCAGCAGGGACCCCTTATATTAGTGTCCTATTGCAACAAATTACCACAAATGTAATGGCTTAAAACCACACAAAGGTATGGTGCTAACCTATAGCTCTGTAGGTTAGAAGTCTGACGAGAATCTCACTGGGCTCCAATCAAGGTGGCAGCATTCCCTCTGGAGGCTTTAGGGGAGAATCTGTTTCCTTGCCTTTTCCAATTTACAGAAGCTGCTTGTATTCCTCAGCTGGTGACCGTCTTCCTCCATCTTCAAAGTCAGCGAACCCAGATGGAGTTCTCATCACAGTCCATCACTCTGACCTCCTCCTCCGCCTCCCTCTTCCACTTTTAAGGGCCCGTGTGATTATGTTGGAGCCACCCAGGAAATCTAGGATATTCTCTATTTTAAGGCCAGCTGATTAGCAACTTTAACTCCATCTGCAACTTTAATTCTTCCTTGGCTGCATATCCTAACATACTCACAGATTCTGGGCATTAATTAGGATATGGATGTCTTCAGGGAGCCATTATTCAGCAGACACATCTTTGAAGTAAAAGTGACTTAGAAACAGAAAACTTCTCACACAACTGAAACACAACTGTGAATCATCTCAATCCCAAACAGGATTAAGGTGATGTGCCCTAGTTTAACAGCCTGCCAGAAGCAGAAATAAATTTTCTCTGGAGAAAGTTACAATGATCCAGATATTAACTGGATGTTATTCTTATATAAAGTCCAAGCATTCAATCAAGGATTCCCAGGTGTACATATGTATACAAGACCAAATGACCACTTTTCTTTCTTTCCTCTCCCACATTAGAATACAAGTCCCCTGAGAACAGGGACTATGTCCAACCTATGAGATTCCAGAGTTCAATCCAGGCTGTGGTGTACGATATTGCTCTGCAAATGCATATTGAGTGAATGGCTCTAATACTCATCATAGCCACATTCCAATGGAGAAAACAGTCCCAAGGAGTCAGCTTTGAGCAAAGACTTTCAGAGCCGGCATCAAATTCTCCTAAATTCTACACTACCTGTAACAAGGTCATACCTTATCTAGTGCCAGCTCACAGCAAGCCAACCTTAAAATACAATAATAAGAAGGAAGAAAAAGAAAAAGAAGCTGCTGATGCTGCCTGCAGCTTGTAACAGACAGGGTAGCCATTGGGAGCAAGCAGGCCTGTGGTGAGAGGAGAGCGGAAACCACTAATGCTGAATTGACACCTGATTTCCAATGGTTAAATCTATGTAGAACTGTCATCTTCCCCATCCCTTATGTATTTTGAACCTTTTAAATGTTTCTATTAGACTTAAGTCTTCCAAGCTACCTTCCAGGAAGATTACAGAGAAACTAGAGACGTAGGAGTTCAGAGCCAGGGCTGCTCCATGCTGATGTGAAAGTTACTCTTTGTTTGCCAAACCGTAAAGCCTCTGGGACCCTGCACAGGCCTGCATTAGGCTGGAGGAGGAAGGACCTTTGTTGCATTTGTCTGCCAGCTAAGGCACTTTTTCTAATGTGTGCAAAGGCTTAGTGTGTGCAAATGTCAGCCCCAGACCAGAAGCATTTTAAGAAGTATTCTAAAGAGGAGAAATAACCATCATTTATTTGAGTACCTGTGCAAGCACTTTACATGCATTATGTCACTTATTCCTTAAAACTCCATGGAGTAGATATTTCTATCATTTGACAACAAGACTGAAGCTCAGTGACGTTAATTAATTGGGTCAAGATCACACAGCCAGGAAGTGGTAGAGCCAGTGGTCAGTGTCATGCAAATACCTAGGTGTTTGGCCACTAAAGCAATTCTGTCTCAACCAGTAGTTCTTGTGACCTGCTTCTTGCATATAATTCAAATTGGCACATTCGAACATCTCAGCGGCTCAAAAAACAAGCATGAGAGGAAAAAGAATACATTTGTTGAACGTGGGTAGCTGAGGATCTGTGGGCTTTGAGTGGGGGCATTTCCCCTTCTCTACCATGTTGGCATCTAATGGTGCCCATCTCTGTGGTATTTCCAGAACCCTCACCGGTAATGGGCCACGTAATTCAATGAGACTTTACATGGGAAACAGGTGGAACTGAAGAGCTCTGTTAGAGGGCAAACTAGCAGTTTCCTTTTGGGAAAAAAAGGAAACTGGAAGAACATAAAGATTTTATGCGAAAAGAAAGAATTCCTGGTCTCCCACGTGTCCTTCAGGTTATTCCAACATCATCCACTCCCTTGATCAGTCTCCACCTACGGGTTGCATGAGTACTGGAGAGTATCTCCTGATGATTAAGTTGCTTTTTTGGGATAGTGCGATTCATTTTTAGTTCCTCGTCACTAAAGCAGAGAGCCCAGAAGTCAGCGTGCGCGCCCACGGCATTCGGATCAGGTGAGGTTGCCGAGGCAACGCCAGCCGCGCCTGACGTCACTGAGCGAGGACACCTCCGCAGCCTCCCGCGGGCTTCACTGGCCTGTGTCAGATTTGGTTGATTCCCAGAGCTTCTCCAGAACTCCAAGAGCTGCCCTCCCACTCCCACCCACCTCAGCAAACACAGGAAGGGAGGAAGCTGCCTTTATGAAAAGGCAAAATCAGAAGGAAAAAACAAAAAACAAAAACAGGACAGGGAACCAGGGAGGGGTCCCGAATGATCCCCAGGCGAACGTATCTGTGACTGCTTTGGGATCCGGGGAATGAGAAAATGGATAGTAGTGGGAGACTGGGAAAGGTCTCTGTGGTGCTCTGTGGAGCAGGAACAGAGGCAAATCTGATCAAGAAAGGTTAAAATCTCTTTCTCCTCCCCACTCCCTTCCTACTTGAAGCCTCAATTAATCTCTGGGCAAAGCCCATCACTCAATAAGTATAAGGATTTCTCCCCACAGAAGAAAAGGGTAACCACTGGGCAGAGAAGAGGAAGCTAGAGACCCTGATGCCATTCTCAGCTCAGCCCCTGTGGCGGAGTCAGCCTTCTGCCACCAAAGTTTAGCCATCCCCTTCCATGCTATAAAACTGTTCTGGAGAAGCACTCCTCCCAGCAGTCTCTGCACCCAGGCCCCATGTGACCAGTTCCTACCAATAGGCTGTGAGCAGAAGTGATATGGGTCATTCTCAAATCAAAATGAGGCCATCTCCACCCTCTCTCTCTCTTGCTGCTTCAGGCTAAGATGGCAAAGCAGGGAGATAGAAGGAGCCTGGATCCCTAAATCACTACAGGTGTCCCTCAGTATCCAAGAAGGGTTGCTTCCAGCATCCCCACAGGTACCAAAATCCAGGGATCCTCAAGTTCCTTTTATGAAATGGTACAGTATTTGCGTGTAACCTATGCACATCCTCCTATACAGGTTAAATCATCTCTAGGGTACTTGTAATACCTAATACAATGTAAATGCTGTGTAAATAGTTATTATACTATATTCTTCTTCGTTTTTTTTTTTTTTTCCGAATATTTTTGACCTATGGTTGGTTGAATCCACAAATACAGAATCCATGATACAGAGGGCCAACTGTCCATTGAACACAGCCATTGAATTGCTTTGTGAGTTAGAAACAAAATTCTCTTGTGGTAGGCAGCTGGGATTTCGGAGTGTCTCTGTTATGGCAGCTAGCATTAACTTACACAGCCTTATCACCAGGAAGGTTAAGCCAGTGACACATGCCTTGGGTTCAGAGGTGCCAGCACAGCTGGGGCACCAACCAAAGCTGAACAGGAAACTTGCTCTAACTAAAACAAGACATACTACAGCAAAACACCTCAATGTGGCTGTTTCCAGGACACGGGAGAGACATTAGGCAAGAGGCAGCCAGGGCAGTCAGTCGAGGCAGGGAAGTTTCAAGGAAGACGAATTTGTTGAGGCTGAGGCCTCTGCTCAGTCCTCAGGTCATGTGTGTGTCTCCCTGAGCACACTACAAGCCACTGACACAGAGGCTCTTAGAGCAGCAGCTAGGTATGGAAACTACCGTGAGGACTGCTGTGTGCAGTTGCATAGGCTACTGCACGAAGACATGTAGCCAAGAATGTAAGTGGGGGCTGAAGTACAACCTGCCCTTTTCTTACCAAACTAGGCATCTGGCTCCGAGTTGAATTCGCCTGAAGAAAAGGCTCAGGACTGCCTCCAACCAGTGCTTTTTAAAATGTATGCAGAGGTGCCATTTGTGTCTAACCTTGCACCTATGGTAGCATTTTATATGCCTGGCACAAGGGCAGTGGGCTGGTGGTAGCCTTGACCTTTGTGATTCTTGAAGGCCAGGCCACAGAGTTCTCACTTTCAAGCCAGCATCAACAAAAAGTCACATACAAAGAAAAAAAATCTCTAATGACCAAAATAAAATTGCAAAGCTTGATGCCACTGCTAAATGAAAAATACATTGTCTCTCTCTTCCCTCCGTATCCCTTTTCTCCTCCTCAACCCAGAATCTTATCCGTGCTTAGCTAAATCCGCTTTCCCTTCCTGCAAGGGAAAAGCCAGGAATGCTCTTTGTTTCAAAGGTCTAGAGAAAGGCACAATAAATTTCACTCCTAGAGGCCCTGATGTGCTGCTGCAGACAAAAATAGGGACAAAGCAGGCCAGAGGCAATGGAGACCAGGCCCAGAGCAGCCCATGGGAGAGAAACTGGGAGGTGAGCATTTGGGGGAAGGCTACAAGGAGGACAAGGACAAGTGAGATTCCAAAAACAATCCATCAGAGATGCAACAGAGGATTAGGTCATTCTTATGACAGGATTCTCCCATAGAAGACAAGTAAGACAATCCCAGCATTTTGGGAGGCCGAGGTGGGGGGATCACGAGGTTAGGAGTTTGAGACCAGACTGGCCAACATGGTGAAACCCTGTCTCTACTAACAATGCAAAAATTAGCTGGGTGTGGTGGTGGGCACCTGTAATCCCAGCTATTCAGGAGGCTGAGGCAGGAGAATCGTTTGAACCTAGGAGGCGGAGGTTGCAGTGAGCCAAGATTGCACCACTGCACTCCAGTCTGGGTGACAGGGCGAAACTCCATCTCAAAAAACAAACAAACAAACAAACAAAAGTAAGTAAAAAAGACAAGTAAGACTTCAAAGAAGTGAAAGAAAACTGACACAGAGGCCCATGTAAGGAAATATCAATATTTCTTGCAAAATCAATCACTGAACAAGAATTATCATTCATAAATGACAGGGATTTTATAGGAAATTGACACAACCTTTTCTGAAAGGCAATTTGGTTCTCTCTATTAAAAATTTAAATATTCAAGCCTTTTGATCTAGCAAGTCCATTTCCAGGAACCTACGCAACAGAAGTATTTCAACACTGGAAATGTCTAGAGAAATTTGTACAGAGGTGCTTGTGGTTAATAAAACATGCATTTTTTAGGTGCATTTCCTGTGAAATTGTGTCAGCCTTTTTTATTAGAAACTATGCATCTGTGAGGTGACTTGGTTAGGATTCAAGATGCTATCTGACCTTGTAAAGGAACCAAGACCTGGTATTTTACTAATTGTTTCTAAGCTGATCTACACCACTGGACTTGAACCTCTTGGGGGTCACATCTTAGTCACTGTTCATTTTCAGACCTGTTTCAGAGCCGGGAATACAGTGGGTGCTCAAGTGCTACTTGTTATATGAATTCATGATTGAAGTGGGCTTGGTTCAAATTTAGTATCTCGCCTTCATTAGCACAGTATTCTTGAAGCACACTCAGTGGATATCTGTTTTACTCTGGATTGATCTCCAACTATCAGTTAGGTCCTTACTCGCCACTCTGTGCAGTTGCTGGTTTAGGAAGGGGCAAATGAAGGGGTTCAGGAAAGGGAAGAAGGAGAAGAATATGGTCGGCAATTTAAGTTCTCAAGATGAAATAAGTTGGGATTTCTAGCTTGTTTTCCCTACCTTGAACCTCCTGAAATTACATGCAGCCCATTTCTCTGGGAAAGGTATATGGTTTTCAAGAACTTCTCAAAGAATTCAGGTCCATGACATTCCAAAATAAACATGATTAAGAATCACTAAACCAAGGGATTTTTGATGCAAAAATGAAATGTGATTAGACAACCTGTGCCAAAGAGTAATATACTAAAGGTGATAGAGAAACCAGTGTGGAAGGGCCAAGGCCACAAACAGACCTACAAATGACCATAAAATAACTCACACTGATGTTCCAGTTTTCCCTTGCAACCCTTGATTGTGCTGTTTCAAAGCATTACAACTTCAAAGGATATTTATTAACTACCTACTCAACTCATAAACTTAGGTTAACATTGTTATATACCCTAACTGAAGGTGAAAAGTCATTTTCTGACTTTTAAAAAACTAAGATAGAAAGAAAATCTCAGAAACTGACAAACTGAATGCTTAGAATATCACCTATAAGAAAACACAACATAGGATGTTTCACTATACCATCTGCCTTAATCATCAAATTGTTACTCAATTACTCTCCGGTAGACAGTCAAAAGCAGCTGATTTGCTGTGACAGCATTGCATTAAACTCAGCAAGTGAAGGAGGAATGCTATTAATTCGTTTCCTAAATCCTCAGAATACTGGCTTCTGCCCATCCAGCACAACCACTATTCTTTTACCAAAACAGCAATCAAGGTAGCCTCAACCTCTTTGCTTTTACAAAGCTCTACTACTCGCCAGTTTGATTAGCTTTCAAGGTGTCTTTGGTGTTCCTGATATGTTGTAACAAACCAAAGTTAGATTTCACAGAAAGAAAATTTTGGAAATTTGCCATAATATGTATGTTAGCACATACCAATATTAAATTAACTATTGTGCTCCCAATACTTTTCTATATAAAGGAGTGGATAATATGGCTTTCCCCGAGACAGAACTTTCCACCTCCCTCCACTCCTTATCCTCCCATTACCTTATTGGCTCCCATCCATACCACTGACCTACAAGTTAACAAATAGCTATGTTTGAAGCCACCTAGACCTCTTCCCAGGAAGATGACAGAATCACCAATACCCCTTATTAGTACTTATCTGCCTGCTTCATCATGCTAAGTGTTATAAAAAATAAATTAATCAGATGCAGCACTTGGTCTCTAGATGTCTACCAATCAAGCAGAGAAAAATCTGTACTTGCATACAAAAGAGACATCTAAGTATAGAATGGCAAAAAGAGAACTGACCTGGGGACAGTACTCAGTTGAGAAATTGCAATTTAGTTTGACATCAGTATCAGTTGAGTGATACAATAGTTATTAGAGAATAAATAAATAAATCCACACACATATAGCCTTTGCATTTTATAATATGTTACGGCTGCTTTTAAGATCAAGCACTGTTGCCTGGGACTTGTAAAATGGAGGAAGCCTAGGCCAGTAGAACAAGTACTGAACTGTAAGTCCAAACACTGAGGCTCTGAGTCATTCAACTTCTGCGTTCTTGTCACTTTGTCTCTTCCACATATAATAGTGGTGATCCCTAAAGTCCTGATATTGACTATCTTTCTACTATCTCAATCTTTACTGTCTCGTGACATTGGACAGAGTGAGAGGCTGGGAGACCTAGAAAACACTGAAGCAGCTGCAGAGCCTGATACCTGAGGCACATAATAGTGGAGAACCCAGTGATATTGATTTGGTTGAGAAGTACCCAGTCCAAAGCCAATGTGCCAAACCCAGCCAGAAAAGCTTGGAAGGAGGGGTGAATATGGAGGCCAAAATATCTGGACCATAAGAGCTAATGCAGGATAACTAGGCTAGTGCTTGTTGTGTGTATTGCACAACTCCAGGGGGCACCATTTTCTCATAATCATTTTAGATTTGTGTAGTTATTCTGACAAACTTGTAAAAGATATCAGAAAAGGGTCTTGAGGAAGGATGCTATTTTCTATCCCATACTAGGTTTCAACCTGGATTAGCTGACAGGCCTGAGATAGAGGGATGGGATGAGCAAGCCAAGCCCCAAGGGATGGTTCAAGGTTGAACCCCACGGCTTTAGGAGCCCAGCCTGGAAGCACACACTTCCAAGATTACAACGATCACCACTTTGCAGGCATTGCCCAAATCTCTGCCCCTAAAACTGACCTCTTGCCAGTCTGCTCTGTAAGTCCACCCAGAGATTCTCTACTAAAGCTCAAGGCACCTACTCTACTCCTCTTCTTCCAACCAAACAAGCTCCACCTGATCACTTTCCACTTCTGCTGAAGGCCTCATAGTTCCTTCATTGCTCAACTCTGAAATCCTGAAATCAGCTTTTGAGTCCTTCATCCTTCTTCCACTTTGGTATTCATTCAGAGACCGTGCCCTCTTCCTTTGACAGCCTCTGGCATCTATCCCCTCATTCCCAGACCTCCTGCCACCACCCAATTCAAATACTCATCTCCTCTCCTCTGAACCACATAATACCTTCCTAGCTGGTCTTCAGAGCACCAATCTTCCTGCTTCAATACATTGTGGATAGAGCTGGCTAATTGTCCTTAAACAGTGCTCTAAACACATCACCTTCTGCCTCTAAACTTCACTAACATCTTCCTGCTTAGTGAATCAAAACCAAACCGCCCCCAAATGGCACAACACCACGATTCCCCCTACTCATGTAGGCAATACTCAGCAATACCAAAATCCCTTATTTTTCACAGTTAACCAGACAGTGACCTAGGGAAACAATATCTCTAAGTCTCAGTTTCCTCACTTGTCAAATGGGGATATTAACAGTACCTACTTTTAGAGCCATTGTGAAGATTAAATACCATAATATCTGGAAAGTACTTAGCGTGCTGTGTAACTGTCAGTGTTTATAATGATCATGATGAAGACAGTCTCCCCAAAACACCCTTCAAATGGCTTCATTTAACCTCTGACTCACAATTGTTCTATTTTACATTCAATTTCAACCAAATTCACCAGCTATTAGGCCCAATAAATGCATTAATATAGTCACTTGTTTTTCAGTTCCCCCTCTAGCTTCCCCAAACTTGCCTTCTCTAGCCCTCAAGAAATGGAAGCTTCTTGGACAGAAGTGAAGTCATAGGGAGTACAATCCACTTATCTCAATGTTTTGACCAGACCCTTTCTTTCATGTAAAAATCATCCAAACCCTCACGCCTGTAATCTCAACACTTTGGAAGGCCAAGGTGGGCTGATTGCTTCAGCTCAGGAGTTCAAGACCAGCCTGGCCAACATGGCAAAACCCTCCACAAAAAAAATATTAAAATCAGCTGGGTGTGGTGGTGCACACCTGTAGCTACTCAGGAGGCCATCGGTGGGAGGCTCGTTTAAGCCAAGAAGTTGGAGGCTGCAGTGAGACAAGATCACACTACTGCACTCCAGCCTGGGTGAAAGAGCAAGACCCTGTCTAAAAAAAATTATCCAAACCAAATTTTCATTAGAGAAGCGTGTTTTAGGACAATTGAGACATTTTGTCTCAATTCTTGAAAATGTAGGTCTTACTTTCCAATAACATTTAACTACATATTTTTAAGAGTAAAATACGATTCTTTTAAGAATGAAATAGAGACTTAAAATAGTTGAAAAACAAACTGTTTTCCCAGAGTATAGAGAATTAGAGTGATAGAGTGAAAAGAATATGAAATTCAAATTTAGATAGCTCTTGGATACAATACTAGCTTCTCTACTCCCTAGCTTAAGCTCTGCTCAAGAGAATGGGAAGTGGAGTGTAAATCAAATGACAGGCATCCAAATCTGGATACCATCCTTACTAGGAAATTACTCGCTGAATCTCACTTTCCTCATCTATAAAGTGGAGATAATGACACCGACTTTGTAGGCTGTTGTGAAAAGTGGCACAATCTGTAAGAACCCAGCACAGAGTCCAGCTGAGGTACCATGAGGGTCTTGTCTGCTCACACCCGTTGCCCACCATAAGTGCTGTGGCTTAAAGAATACCTGTTGCTGGAGAATGGGCTTTGCTTTCAAGCATGTGTAGATGTTTCTCTGGGCTGCACATCCTGGGAGTTAAAATAAGAGTGATGGCAAGGTTTGGCCGTTATTAGTATCAATGGTATTAGTATTAGTCCTCTCGGGCTACCTACCATAGCAAAATTCCGTAGACCATGACTTAAACAACAGAAATTTATTTTCTGTTCTGGAGGCAAGGAAATCCAAGATCAAGGCACTAGCCAGGCAGGTTTCATTCTGAGGCCTCATCTCTCAGCTTGTAGGCAGCCACTTTTTCACTGTGTGGTCACGTGGCCCTTCCCCAGTGCCTGTGAGTGGGGACAGAGAGAACGAGCTCTCTGATATCTCTGCTTATAACGCCACTAATCCCATCAGACCTGGGCCACACCCTCATAACATTATCTAACCATAGTTCCTTCTCAAAAGCCCCATTTCCAAATACCATCATACTGAGAATTGGGGCTTTAGCATCTGAATTTGGGGACAAGGAGGGCACAAACATTCATTCCTTAACATCACTTAACACTGCCCTTACTCATCATTACAGAATCCCAACCTCCCTCCTAAGTCAACATATCTACTGGGGAAATCCCCAAGATATGCCTCCATGCGCTCACCAAAGGGTCCTCTCAGCCACCACATGGCATCAGCCATTTTTCTTCTTCCCTGCTGCAATGCCTGAGGTCTCTGAAACTCAAATGTGATGCCAAAGCACAAAGTCTCCACGGACACCATGGGAGGAAAACCTCCAGCATGGCCAAGGCCACGGCCTCCTGTTGTTTCCTCTGAATCTGCAGTGCCAGCCCCGAGAAGCTGCCCCTGATGCCAGAGCTACAGATGTGCCAATGCCTCCCATCTCACCACAGCCAGGGCCCCAGTGTCCTGACCAACAACGCAGCAGAAGCCCTCCCACCTTTGGGTTGGGCCGTCTCAGAGATTTCAGACGACAGTTTCCTCTTCTTCAATATTCAGTGGAGCACTCTGTTCACTGCACACAGTGTGGCATCTGCTGGTACCCAATAAACATTGTTTAACATTCAGTGGTCTGGGTTAGAGAGAGTCCTACAGAACGAATGCTGTACTCAAAACTGTCCTTTATCTCTGACTCCAAGTCATTTTTCTTTTTTTTGAGATGGTGTCTCGCTCTGTCGCCAGGCTGGAGTGCAGTGGCACAATCTCAGCTCACTGCAATCTCCGACTCCCTGGTTCAAGTAATTCTCCTGCCTTGGCCTCCTGAGTCGCTGGGATTACAGGCACACGCCACCACACCCAGCCACTTTTTGTAATTTTAGTAGAGATGTAGTTTCACCATGTTGGCCAAAATGGTCTGGATCTCCTGACCTCGGGATCTGTCCGCCTTCTTCAAAAAAGGTTTGTGTAGCTCAGTTCTCTCTCCCCTGAGGAAGACAAGTAGGTTCCTCACAACCAGAGTTTCCAACCAGCATGCTGCAGATAGGTCACTGGTGTGCCAGGAGATACCGTTCCCCTGAAGCCTCCAGGGCTGCTGGGCTGGCACTGAAGGTCAAGAGCCGCAGAGTCAGCCCCCCTATGCAGACAGCAGCCCCTCAGTTCACCTCAGTGTGGCATACCATGACGATCATTCTCTATGTAGACCATAAACAGGAGGAGGTTGAGAAGCACGTCCTCATGCTGAAAGAGCCCCAGCAGGCCCTTCTCTCACTCTGTCATGTCTGGACCCTAGGACAAGCCCTGCTTAGGTTCAAGAAGTCCTCCCTACCAAGAATTTGTGAGTACAGCATCATCTGAGTCTGTATCCTCATTTCTACACAAGCGCTGAAATTCACCCCTTCTTTTGTTTCCTTCACACATCTCTCAGTCTTGCCCTCAACTGTTTTCTCAATAGCTTGACCTCTTCATTTGGACTTGACCCCATGCCCCAGCCACATCGTCCCCATTCTGCTGCCCCATCTTCATCGTTGCATCTTCACAGTAATTTATTCTCTTACCAATGTTTGAATGGAATTCCTTAAAATTGGGTGCAAAGAGGAAAGACACTTTGCATTAGGGAGTCAATTTTTAGCAGAACCCACACACTTTGCTACTATTAAAAGCCATACTATAGGCCAGGCGCGGTGGCTCACGCCTGTAATCACAGCACTTTGGGAGGCCAAGGTGACGGATCACGAGGTCAGGAGATCGAGACCATCCTGGCTAACACTGTGAAACCCCGTCTCTACTAAAAAATACAAAAAAATTAGCCGGGCATGGTGGCAGGCGCCTGTAGTCCCAGCTACTTGGGAGGCTGAGGCAGGAGAATGGCGTGAACCTGGGAGGTGGAGCTTGCAGTGAGCCAACACCGCACCACTGCACTCCAACCTGGGCAACAGAGCGAGACTCCATCAAAAAAAATAATAAATAAGCCATACTATAAAATCAAATGCTGCTCAATTAATACCTTTAAGCAAATTGACGCATTAACTAATCAACATCCACGAGAAAGAGAGCTGAGAGGAAAACTGTGCATAAGTGTAATTCTTCTGGTCAAGTAGCTCTGATAGTCGATGAAAAGGAGGGCGGAAAACATTTCTGTGTGAAGATAAACAGTGAGTACTTCACCTGCCAGGAAGCACTTGAAATTCACTCACTCTTTTAACTTTTTTTTTAAGATGGGGTATTGCTATGTTGCCCAGGTTGGTCTTGAACTCCTGGGCTCAAGCGATCCTCCCACCTTGGCCTCCAAAATGCTGGGATTACAGGCATGAGCCACTGCGCCCAGCCGACTCTTTTAACCTTAAGTCTGACAGCTGCTTAAATACAACTAGGTGGCGATTTCTCTTCAGAACTGTGGTACTTCCCTAACTAAAACCTTCCTTAGTTTGTTCCACTCATTCCTCACTAAACTGTGGGAAATAACCATCAAATTTTTGTCTCTCCCAATCATCTTGCAAATGAAAAGAGGATGACAGTCCCTCTTTCAAAAAAGAAGGGGTTGCTTCCTGCTATACATGATTTGCTGTATGTAGACTGATCAGTATTGAAAAAAGAGGTTTACATGCACAAGGAAAGAAATTGAAGGGAAAGATTTCCCAGAGGGTTCAGTGGAGGTATTTTTGCATGTGTACAAGTGGATTCAATATTACCGCAACATGATATTTTCAATTTACTTATGAGAGTTATTTAAAAGCAACAGGCATTGTACTCTCTGGGGACAGAAGCCCCCCAAGGCCAATTCTTGCCCTCACCTTAGCCTCACGGACAGAGTTCCCATCCTGACTGTCTGTGACACTTTACAACTTAGTGAGATTTAAAAAGAAGGAAGGACAGAATTGTGGAGGTTAGCAGTAATGGAAATTAGAAGCATTTTGCAGCCACCCTTTTATTAAACCTTCTTCCCTGGCTCTTCTATCCCAGCAATCACAGTCCCCGTGTGCAGGATTAGAAAGTTCTCTTGCACAGAAGCACCTTTCTGATATTTCAGTCTTCACCATTCATTCCTTTGACATAATTAAGGCTTTTTTTCTAGAGTCTCTCTGAAAATGCAAATATCCCAGAGATGGAAAAGTTGAAGACATGCTAAGGAATCAAGGTTTCAATGAGATAGAAAATTATACTAGTCATAATATTTCCACGGTAATTTGCAGTTGATTAAGCACTTTCACAGCTAAAGCCTCATTTGATACTTATTAACAAACATAAGACTTAGAAAAGCAGGACCTATTTTTGGTATTATCACATCCATTTTACATAAAAGACTCCTGATAACCAGAAATATTGACCCAACACTCCTATGCTATGCAAGTTAAAGAGCTGATTACAGACCCAAAACCGGATTTCTGCCTATCCAAGAATGGAGCTGGCCACAGTCAAAGTCATTCTCACTCTTCCCTCTCCCTTGCCTCTCCTGCTTCCCACACTGATCAGTCCCCAAGTCTGTGACCCCAGAATCCCAGCTGTGCCTGGGTCACAAGTCCAGAGACCCTCGCTAATTTTCTGCCCTGTTTTCCCAAAGTCAGGCAATTGCCTAAAGAACCCTGGATCCTGTCATTCCTTCCCTACCCTGCACCGGCAACCCCACTCTATACAATTCAACAATAACAATATTTATTGAGCACCTACTGTGTGCCAGGCTCTAGGCATTAGGATACAACATTGTAGGATGAGATCCGAAGGTCCTTCCTCCCAATCAAGACTCTCTTGTTTGGTTACCTGCCAGAGTTCTAGGGATCTTTATTTCAGTGGTGAAGGTAATGATAATGCCTGAGAGTTGCTGGAGAATTTACAATGCGTGAGTGACTATTCTCAGCATTTGACTTATGGTAACTCATCCAATCCTTGTAACAGCCCTAAGAGGTATTATTCACATTTAACAAATGAGAAAACTGAGACAGAAGGAGGTTGCCTAGTAAGACTGTACACCTAGTAAGAGGCAGAGCAGAGGTAGACAGAGGAACCTGGCTCGCAGTCCACACCCTTATCTCTTAGGCTAAGCTGTAAACTGGTAGAAGCAGTGGAAAGAGAAACAAACTTTAAACCAATATGTATTCATGTAATACTTCTCTGTGCTCAGGCCAGGGAGATAGAAATGAATGTAAGTGCCTCATGGAAGGAGCTTCCTTTCTCCACCTCCTTTCAAAGATAAGGCCCACCCATGCAGACACTTCTCCAGCAGCAGGGAGGGCCCCAGGCCTCCAAATTTACTATTCATTTGCCCATTCTGTCTGCACACCCTTGATCTGGCCCTGCCTTTCTGATCACCACTAATGCTGGGCCCTGGTTCCCAAGAGTCTCCCAAAGCCCCCTTGGTCTGATAACACTTTGGCTCTGTGTCTCCAACTCAACCCAGCACACACTCTGAGATCCATTTCTGGTCGTCAGCTCTCCGCCTTCACACTCCCTGACTTGGGTAATAGGTCAGTCCATCCCAAATTAATCTGCACCTTCCTCCACCTGGAAGTGGCTTAAAATACTAGCTCAGATTTACTACCTATCAGCACAATATGCATGCTTGACTCATATTTGTTCCTTTGATTCACTTTCATTCATTTATCCCTTCAACAAATACTGTGCACCTACTATGGGCTAGACATCTATAACATACTTTACATGCATTGTACCTTTAAATTCTCCCAAGAACACCAATAGGTTTCTATTACCTCCATTTTATCTATGATAAAGCTGAGTTCTCAGCACTTTTATCAAAGAAGAATTTGCTATCCGCGAGCAACTGGAGGTGGGCCTACCTTTCACCTTCTCGCCCCAGCCCTTCAACAGGCACTCAGCAGACAGTCGTTAAGTTGCACTGGATTAACAAGCCAGCAGGGCACTGTGTGTGGCCTACCTGCTGATGACCCCCAGTGGAGATTTTGCTGTTCAGGGCCCTCTCTTGTTCATATTCACTAAGTAAAAATTGGCCTGGACGTCTCCTGCATTATCAGCAGCCACCAGGCACAGTGTCCAAGCTTTGAAAACTAGGAATGGTTGAAAATTTAGCTCTTGCCACATCTCTAACAGAACAGAACCAAAAACAATCATCTGATGTTAGGGGGTGCCACACACAAGCAATGGGGACCTCTGCCAGCCCAGCTTCCTCCTGGGGAGGTGAGCTTTCTGCCTGGGCACATGGAAAAATAACATACATGATATATGCTCTTTTCTTTGCCCTGGAGGCCTTGACAGCTGTCAGCTCTGTTCTGACAGGTCCTAACCATAATGAACCAGTAATGTTTCTTCAGGTCCTTGCTAAGCGTTAGAGCCCTAGGTGATGCCATGTGCCAGGGGAGATCACCCAGAGACTCTGATCCCAAGGCAGCACCCTTATTGGGGGATTTTAGCCCAGGATTTTCTCCAAACACAGGGGCACTAAAAGTCAGGCCTGACCTGACTGGAGGGTTTAGAATTCAGAGTCAATTGACCAAACACCCCTAAAGAGAAAAGCAAATGGTTTTCTGAAGACAGAGGTTCTTGCTGTTTCCTCTTAGGACTTCACTAATAAAATAATAATAACAATAAAGTCTCATTAAAAGAACATATTTAGTGCTCCCTTCAGCAGCACATATACTAAAAAAGAACATATTTAAACAATTATTCCCTTCAGCAGGTTGTAATTCCTATAACTCTCAGGGAACAGCTTTGGGCTCTGCATCGCGACTCCCACGCAGGACACAATCTGTCTGTCTAGGAGGGAATGAGTCAGCCTGCAGCAGGAGGGAGGCAGGCTGCAGCATCCTCCCCATGGAAACTCTACAGCCAACCTGGGTTTTCTTACAAAATGAGCTTTTAACCCAATAAGCAAGTCACTTCTCTCTGTTTCCAAAAGAGGGGTGTCTCAGAGGATTCCTTATTATAAAGGAAGTGTCCTGTCTCAGGAGCCACTGTCCCACTCCAGAGCAGGACTGATGCCCACTCAACTCTTCCCCAGTCTGGGTTTGCAAAATGCAAAACTCTGCATACACTTTTGACCTCTCCTCTCTGTCGGTCGCTCATGCCGTCAGTATTTGCAGCTATAAATCTGATTTTGTAGGACTTCCTGATGTGCACTGCAGGCATTTTGAGCATGAATTGCAGGCTAAGCCCTGTGTTAGGTGTTAGTAATTTAGGCTGTGAAGGGTGAAGAACAGGACCTCCCTGGGTCAGGCCCAGTGTCCATTATTCCTTTATCTTCCCACCCCTCAGCAACAGATAGGCCTTATAGCTGAAAAGGCAAAGCTGAACACTGGCACGTCAGCCCCAGTTGCAGAGTTCCTGCCTTCTCCCAGCCCACTGCCTCTCTGCATTATTCTCCCTAGAGGCTCTGCCCCAGGAGCAGAGCCACAAGTGAGGGGCCAGGCCCCCTCGTGTGGCCAGAATCCAGAGCTGAGCTTGGGAAGCTCCTCTTTGAGTCTGACTCACGCCTAACAGAGGAGTTGATTGGACACTCAGGGCTCATCATGTCCCCACGTCCCCTTGCTGCTGGGGGTATTTCCTAATGTCCACCCAAGATATTGCCTCTCTTCCCTATTCTGCCTTAAGGGGAACGAGGCCCCAATTCCCTCCTGCTTGGGGCATACTGATGGAGTTTTCTGCCATCAAGGGTGTGTAGATTGGTGCTGCGCCTTCCTCCTCTGCCCCACACCCTCCTGCTTTCTGTCCACCTGACTTTTTCCAGTGCTTTCCACTGTAACCCTGGGGAGGCACTTGGCTCAGTGATATGCAATATGACTGTCATCATCCCTCCTCCATTTCCTCAGTCAGCTCTGTTTCTTTCTCCTAAACACCCACAAATGTGCATCTATTCCAGCAGCTCAAAAGCCTCATTGTGCATGAGGCTCTCCTGTCCGCACTGTGAAGGAAGCAGCTGCCACTTCCAGAATCAGGGACAGCAGCCTCTTCCGGCTTGCTGAAGATGATGACTATCTTCTTACAGTCCCACCCTTTTCAAGGGCAGCTCTTCACAGCTCATTTTCCTTACCCGGCCCAGGTCTTCCCTCACTGTGGCCAGAGTGGTCATTCTAACATATCTTTTTTTTTTTAACCATCTCTAAATGGTTCTTTATTGAACACCCACTTTGGCTAGGCAACATCCTCCCCCTGCCCTTTAATCCAGGCTCAGGTACCCCCGCCAGGAACATCCTTAGAAGGCATCTCCCAAGACCAGGAGTGCTGAGAGATTGGGCAGAGGGTAGGGGACAGCAGGGATAGGGAGGAAAGTGAAGACACCAGGGAAAGAGGAAAGGCCTAAACTGGACAGCTAATGCTTTTTCGTGCCCAGCACCCATTCGTCCCTTCTTCAGGTAATATCATCCACCACCCCACCATCAGCACCAACTCTCAGTCTCTGTGGATACACGCCAGGCCTGTCCACTCAGGGTATTCCATCTTCCTGGCCACCATGATGACTTGAGGCTGGATACCTTTCTCATCTGGACCAATGAGAACTATATCCAGCAGTTCCGTCAGCAAATGGGAGCTCTTTTTACCAATAACTGGTGCTGTGGGGCCACACCGAGAAGCCTGAGAATAAAGCCAACTCAAAGGAAACCAGAGCTGAGAACCGAAGAGACAGATCCCTGTTTGGAGTTCTGGGATGCAGCCAGAAGCCCAGTCTAGCCCTGCCTTTTCAGCTATGTAAGCCATTACATTCCCTCTGCTCCAAACCCACTGGAAAGAGTGTCAATCAAGGTCCTTCCCATCCAGTGGTTCTTCAGGAAGTATTCTGAGGACAAGGAGACTATCTTCCCTAGGATTATAAAAGTAATTGTATGGTGACAGACTGTTCCTTGGCTCCTGGGGTGAGAGCCACCATGGAGACAGAGTCCAGCTGACCTTTCCGAGGATACACACTCACGACTGTCAACATCTTCAAATACATCAACACATAATCATAAACTCCATTTGTTTGTACTAGCTATTGTTTTTGTCTTCCTAGCACCTTGTTTTGGAGGAGAAAAGGTCATGACCCAGATTGGATTAATCACGTGGCCAAACATGCATGGCCACAGTGACTGATCCAAGAGGGCATGGGACTCACAACAAACCACTGAGAACTTTGGGAGTTTCTGACTTAGAACTGGACTGGAGGAAACCTTTCATTCAGGACCCCCTAGCCGGGAGGATGCAGGTCTGGAGCTGTCAGCTGTTATGGCCCCAAATGGCACAGAGAAGGCTCACGTGCAGCAGGAGGAAAGGAAGCCAACACAGAGGCCTGGCTGAGTTTGCTTGTGGTCTCCCAGTGGCCATTCTCCCCTACTCCTTTTTACTAGAAGAATCTCCTTCCTCAGAGTTTTGGCTGCCCAAGTAGAAACTAAATTTGCAGCCTCCCTTGTTGCTAACGGTGGCCACATGGCAAGACAGTAGAAACCTGGGTGCCTGATGCCATCATGGAGTCAGTCACTTGCCTGGCCTGGACCAGGTGACTATCTCTGCACTGTTAAAGTAGAGAGAAATTAACTTCCATCTTATCTAAGCTATGTATTTTGGTGGTTTTAACGTATGAATGTTTTTTAAAACTGACAAACTAGAAAGGAGTTCTAGATGGAAGTGGTGGAAATGATTACATATAGCTGTTTTATTTTGCAAACCCCACAAATGGACATTAAGTCAGGATGGCTCCTGCTAAATTCTAACCTTCAAGGCTGAACTGTTCTGCGCTATTCACTTACAAATCAGAGCATTAAGCAAGGCCAACCTTCTCAGCCCCTCACTTCTAAATCTTCCTTCTAAACTAAGATGTCAGAGCAGAATCAGGAAGGGTTGTGCTATTGGCCAGAAGGAGATGGTAAGAACAGCCCTAGCAACTTCATTTACTCCTGGGGCTCTGTGCCCACAAACTGATTTTAAGAACCCTTCATGTATATATGCAAATGGGCTCTAAGTACAGATATTTTGGTGTGAATTGTGGAGTTTATGGCAAATACAGGGTAGACTAAATTTTTCTGGGACAGGGAACGAGAGTTCACAAATGCGGTGTCTTCAATAAAATAAGGTAAGTACCTTGAGGCAAGGAGTAACCACCTGACTAATGCATCCACACGAGAGGATCAAATATAACACCTGGCAGAAGTAAAATCTGGGATGCTGAGGTCCCCACTTTTAGTGAAAGTCAAAGGCCCTAGGTCAAAATGGTAAAAAGTCTTTTACTAACTACAAGAAGCAGTTCAACTAACTGCTTCTCTCACAAGGATGTCCAAATCTTAGAAAACAGGGACTGTGGAAGCGAAGAGGCAGAGGTAGAGTCTAGGTCAGCAGAAGACAGCAACCACGAGCAGACCTGGACTCTCTCCTCAAGACTGGAATAGGCCAAAGAGCACAGGACCTGGAACATCAGGGAAGGGCCTCTGGACTGCTGGGTGCTATCGGAGACCTGGCCTTGCCACTAACTGGCTGGACAGCTTGAACAAATCATCTTTGCTCTCTGGGCCTCGGTTTCCTCACATATACAATGAAGGATTTGACTTTTATGCTCTCTAAGAATTCTTCCAACTCTAATGAAATGTGTCTATGATTCAAGTAATGTCCTTCCTCCTTTCCAAAATCTGCAGTGGCTCCCCATCACCTGTGGATTCAAGAATCAGTAGGAAGCAGTGGCTCACTCCTATAAGCTCAGCACCTGGGGAAGCCAAGCTGGGAGCATCACTTGAGTCCAGGAGTTCAAAAATAGCCTGAGCAATGTCGTGGGACCCCTTATCCACAAAAATTTTTTAATTACCCAGGCATGGTGTCATGCGCCTGTGGTCCCAGCTACTCAGGAGGCTGAGGTGGGAGGATCACTTAAGCCCAGGAGGTCAATGTTGCAGTGAACGATGGTCATGCCACCACACTCTAGCCTGGGTGACAGAGAAACACCCTGTCTCAAAAAAAAAAAAAAAAAAGCATCAAACATCAATACGACACTGGCTAATAGGATTGTGTACTCTCACTCTCTCACTTTGGCCTGTCCCTAACTCCCAACTTCCACACAGTTGAAATCTTTCCCTTTGTGCCAATTCATCACGTCTATTCCCTGTTCCCCCATCAGCTGGTTGTTCTTCTACCCACAGTGTCTTCTCTCCTCTCTGCCAATCTGACATCCTCCCCATTCTCAAGATCCAACCCAAATCCCAACTCCTTCATGCCACTTTCCCCAGCCAGCCCACCCAGGGGCCTTTGGCCTTCCCTGTTGGTCTCCATTTACAGGTTATATACATGGTACCATACTGCCTTATGTATTGCCTCTGATCTTGCCTTCATTGATCCCTGTGTATTAGTATCTTCTTCTGATAAGGGATATGTGCTTCTCAAGAAAGGGGCCCTATCTTGATTTTTACACCTTTCTCTCACCCCCTGCCTCCTATTCTGTTAGCCAGAGAATTGTATTGAGTAAACACAGGTTGGCTAAATAAGTAACTCTCTGACTGAATTATACATCTTCTGAACATTCATAAGTGTTTAGAAAACATTGCTATATGCCATAATATTTAGGGAGCCCTGGTTTTCATGAAGACAGTTTTCAAATAACAAGATGCCTCCGAGTTTGCCGATGGTCTCATAAGTAACTATGCAGTCACCTCCCTTGTACACCAGAAGCTCTTTCAGCTAAGATACCTACACATTCTGAGCTCTCCTCTGCTTACCACCTCCCACCTTCATCCCCATAAGTCTATGGTCACAGCACTGATGTTCTGAAAAAAAATCAAAGCTTAGAGGAAATGTAAAGAGAATAACCTATCAAACTGCCCCCTCCTCTTTTGGGCCTTCTGCCTGATTTAAATCCACCTGCAGATTTGTGGACCCCATACTTTTCATGACTAATTTTACTTAAGTAGACTCTCCTTACTGTCATTTTATTATTATTATTATACTTTAAGTTCTAGGGCACATGTGCACAACGTGCAGGTTTGTTACATATGTATACATGTGCCATGCTGGTGTGCTGCACCCATTAACTCATCATTTACATTAGGTATATCTCCTAATGCTATCCCTCCCCCTCCCCCCTCTCCACAATAGGACCTGATGTGTGATGATCACCTTCCTGTGTCCAAGTGATCTCATTGTTCAATTCCCACCTATGAGTGAGAACATGCGGTATTTGGTTTTCTGTTCTTGTGATAGTTTGCTGAGAATGATGGTTTCCAGCTGCATCCATGTCCCTACAAAGGACACAAACTCATCCTTTTTTATGACTGCATAGTATTCCATGGTGTATATGTGCCACATTTTCGTAATCCAGTCTGTCACTGATGGACATTTGGGTTGATTCCAAGTCTTCGCTATTGTGAATAGTACCGCAATAAACATATGTGTGCATGTGTCTTTATAGCTGCATGACTTATAATCCTTTGGGTATATCCCCAGTAGTGGGATGGCTGGGTCAAATGGTATTTCTAGTTCTAGATCCTTGAGGAATCCCCACACTGTTTTCCACAATAGTTGAACTAGTTTACAGTCCCACCAACAGTGTAAAAGTGTTCCTATTTCTCCACATCCTCCCCGGCACCTGTTGTTTCCTTATTTTTTAATGATCACCATTCTAACTGGTGTGAGATGGTATCTCATTGTGGTTTTGATTTGCATTCCTCTGATGGCGAGTGATGATGAGCATTTTTTCATGTGTCTGTTAGCTGTATGAATGTCTTCTTTTGAGAAGTGTCTGTTCATATCTTTTGCTCACTTTTTGATGGGGTTGTTTGTTTTATTCTTGTAAATTTGATTGAGTTCTTTATAGGTTCTGGATATTAGCCCTTTGTCAGATGAGTAGACTGCAAAAATTTTCTCCCATTCTGAAGGTTGCCTGTTCACTCTGATCATCACACACCAGGTCTTTTGCTGTGCAGAAGCTCTTTAGTTTAATTAGATCCCATTTGTCAATTTTGGCTTTTGTTGCCATTGCTTTTGGTGTTTTAGACATGAAGTCCTTGCCCATGCCTATGTCCTGAATGATATTGCCTAGGTTTTCTTCTAGGGTTTTTCTGGCACAAGACAGGGATGCCCTCTCTCACCACTCCTATTCAACATAGTGTTGGAAGTTCTGGCTAGGGCAATCAGGCAAGAGAAAGAAATAAAGGGTATTCAGTTAGGAAAAGAAGAAGTCAAATCATCCCTGTTTGCAGATAACATGATTGTATATTTAGAAAATCCCATTGTCTCAGCCCAAAATCTCCTTAAGCTGATAAGCAACTTTAGCAAAGTCCCAGGATACAAAATCAATGTGCAAAAATCACAAGCATTCTTATACACCAGTAACAGACAAACAGCCAAATCATGAATGAACTCCCATTCACAATAGCTTCAAAGAGAATAAAATACCTACGAATCCAACTTACAAGGGATGTGAAGGGCCTCTTCAAGGAGAACACACTTCAAGGAGAATCACTGCTCAGTGAAATAAAAGAGAACACAAAAAAATGGAAGAACATACCATGCTCATGGATAGAAAGAATCAATATTGTGAAAATGGCCATACTGCCCAGGGTAATTTATAGATTCAATGCCATCCCCATTAAGCTACCAATGACTTTCTTCACAGAATTGGAAACAACTGCTTTAAAGTTCATATGGAACCAAAAAAGACCCCGCATTGCCAAGACAATCCTAAGCCAAAAGAACAAAGCTGGAGGCATCACGTTACCTGACTTCAAACTATACTACAAGGCTACGGTAACCAAAACAGCATGGTACTGGTACCAAAACAGAGATATAGACCAATGGAACAGAACAGAGCCCTCAGAAATAATACCACACATCTACAGCCATCTGATCTTTGACAAACCTGAGACAAACAAGAAATGGGGAAAGGATTCCCTATTTAATAAATGGTGCTGGGAAAATTGGCTAGCCATAAGTAGAAAGCTGAAACTGGATCCTTTCCTTACTCCTTATATGAAAATTAATTCAAGATGGATTAGAGACTCAAATGTTAGACCTAAAACTGCCATTTTTAAAATAATAATGTCAGGAAACTCATTTTCTCACCCAGTGGCATGTATTATGAAATACCCAGTACTGCTATTTCTTTCACGAGCCTTCCAGTAACAGAAGAATCTGACACTCCCCCTTTCCTTCCCTCCATTCTTTCCCTGCCCAAGTTTTCCCTCTGGCATCATCATCATCATCACCATCCTAACAGTGCTAGCCACAGCTGACACAGCCCTTTCATGGCCCTTATCTATTTCACCCTGCTCCAATTGCTGTCAGTGGACAACCAAGATTCTCAGGGGCCCTCCTCTCCCTTCCCCTGCCAGCCACTCCATAGCTACAGCATTTCCAGACCATCACATGATTTCTGTGGATAAGAGTGAACCCCTCATGTGGTGCAGGAAAGGGTTCCAGAGAGAGGCAGGAGCCAGGAAAGGTGGCAGGTAAGGGCTGTAACAGGAGGACAGACATAAAGCTAAAACCCAAAGATCAAACTGAATGGTGAGTAGAGATACCAGTCCCATTTAGAAAATTGCTTCTACCCCTTTGGATGTCATTTCCAGCTTGGGGTTTTCTTAGTGTCATGATAAGGTGAAGTGTTGGAACAAATGCTGACAGCAGCACTTCCTTTCCTTCAAACACCAGATGGTGCCAGATACAGATTTCTTTCAGAGATAAGTCAACCTAGTCATCCAATGAAGCTCACAGAGCAGCCCTTATGAACAAAGGGATTGTGCTCCATTTGTGTCCAAGTCCGTTTCTGTGAACTTAAAAATGCATTTTCCCATAGAATTGTTTTTATAAAAGATGGCTGGGTTCCAAAACCACCTGCAAAAATTCCCATCCAAAATGTAGTTGAAAGAAAAGTTACCTAGTAGGGAGAAAAAAATGACTCTGACACTAGGAATGAATGTCAAAGATGATTTTAAATAATGGGTAAATCTAGATTGGGAGTTCTTTGAGGGCACGATTTTTTTCTTATTGTATTATTTTTCTGCTTTCCCAGTCTTAGCCCACTGCCCATCAGTGAATGTTTCTACTCATTAAATTTCAGTGCTTGAGAAAAAAGCAGGTTTCATTAAAAGTGTATTCAGATGTATCTAAAGACTTCTGTGGATTTTCTTTTTTTTTTTCTTTTTTTTTTTTCTTTTTTTTTTGAGACAGTCTCACACTGTTACCCAGGCTGGAGTGCATTGGCACGATCTTGGCTCACTGCATTCTCCATCTCCCAGGTTCAAATGATTCTCCTGCCTCAGCCTCCCAAGTAGCTAGGATTACAGGCGCCTACCACCACACTCAGCTAATATTTGTTGTTTTTTTTTTTAGTTTCACCATGTTGGCCAGACTGGTCTCGAACTCCTGACCTCAAATGATCCACCCACTTCAGCCTCCCAAAGAGCTGGGATTACAGGCGTGAGCCACCATGCCAGACCTAGATTTTCTAAAATGACTTCCAGGACTTTTGATCCTGACTATACCAGTTGCCTAATTTCACCCTCAGGTATAGAACTTTCATTTCCACTGATGTTTTGGTGGCAAACTTCATGCATATATCAATGATAATAAAAAAAATTGGTCTACAAATGAACTAAACAAAATAAAAGAGATAAAGGAGGAAAAAAGAAAAGGAAGTAAGTAAAGGAGGGAGATTCTTCTAAAGTACCTGGCAAAATTCCAGGGTATAAGGTGGGGAATATTGTTAAGCTATAAAGGAAAGAAAGTAAGAGGGAGAGAGAAGAAAAAAGGGAAGAAAAGAGGGAAGAGGAGAAGGAGAAGGAAAGGGAGGAGAAGAGCAAAACCAAGACAAGCAAGACAGGGGAAAGGGAGGAGACAATGCATTGCATGTTCTTCCAGGTAGGGAAAGAAAGACTGAGGCCAGGACGAGATATTAGAGCTGACACCGCCACCTGCCCCTCTCACAGTCCACCTTGACTGGGTGGCTTATGTCTGCATGGTGTGATTTGAGCATATCTCCGTGACCATGCTGGAGGCACGATTACATTGGTCTTATGCTTACAGAGTTTCTCTACTTCGAAAGTAAACATTACAGTGAGTTAGAGAAGAGCAAGCTCTAGCCTAAGAAATATACTATTGGCATTTTAGAAAGGTAAAGGTGAAATTCACCTTTTTTCTTCCCACCTGCATGATGGGAGAATATAGTACAGTGTTTAGAGCTCAGGCTCTGGAGTCAGAGAAAGGCTTAGAAATCCAAGATCCTGCTCTTCCTTGCTCTGGGACCTTGGGAAAGTTACTTAATGATTACTGACCTCTGTTTCCTCACTTATAAAATGGAAAAAATTATATCTTCCTCAAGGAAATGAAGATTAAAAGAAATATCACATGTAAATACCCAGGTACCATGCTTGGTATCTGATACATTTTTTAACATGGCAGCAATTATTTTTCTTACTATTACAGGACAGTTGTTGGTGTCACAAGATTATTAAGGCTACCATGAAAACTAAATAATCTCGTGCCAGCAAAGTGACACATTACATCTCACCAACAAGCATAACCGGGAGATGAAGAACTAGCAAAAAGAGAAGCTGCTGAATGGGGACTGAGTGCAAATCCACAGTATGAGTCAGATCTGCAGGGCAAGCCTGTCCTCCCAACACCTGGAGCTCACTGGGAATAGAGCATTCATGTGGTGGGGAAGTGGGGCAGTACACAGGGGACTTCTGCCACACTGTCCAGCTGGTCAGCAACTAACTGTCTTAGTCCACTTGTGCTGCTAAAACTAAATACCTGAGACTTGGCAATTTATAAAGAACAGAAATTTATTTTCTCACAGTTCTGGAGACTGGAAAGTCCAAGATCAAGATACTGGTATTTGGTCTGGTGAGGACCTTCTTGCTGCAACCTCACATGGCAGAAGGTGGGAGGGCAAGAGAGAGTCAAAGAGCAGGCTAGCAAGCCAACTGAATGCTGGCAGAAGCGTCTTTAATAAGTGCCTTGATCCCATTAATGACAAAGGAGCCCTGATGGCCTAATCACCTCTGAAAGGCTCCCATCACCTCATACTGTCACATTGGCACCACTGGAATTTTGAAAGAGACACATTCAAACCATAACAGAAACCCACATTCTATTTGGAAAAATTTCCTACTTTTGTGAATCTTGGTAGGAGAGAGTTTGCCTCCTACATACTACAGGAGTCAATTGAACTCTTTCACCCAGAGATACCAGTAGAGATACCGGTCCCATTTAGAAAACTGTTTCTACCCCTTTGGATGTCATTGTCAGCTTGGGGTTTTCTTAGTGTCATGATAAGGTGAAGTTTTGGAACAAATGCTAACAGCAGCACTTACTTCCTTTCCTTCAAACACCAGATGGTGCCAGATACAGATTTTTTTCAGCCATAAGTCAACCTAGTGACTTAGAGAGTAGTCGTCCAGTGAAGCTATGAGTTATGAAAAAAGCACCTTGGCTTCCTGCCTCATGACCCACAGGAGCCAACCTGGTTCTGTTTTCGGTGATGGGTATGTGAGTTACCAGCAGCGAATGCATACAAGTCTGAAGCAAACTCAATTATTGCCGCTTCCGAAGAAAAAATTTGACTGAGGGACATAAGGCAGAAGAAAAAACTGAGGCAAATTTTAGAGTATGAGTGAGAGTTTATTAAAAAGCTTTAGAGCAGGAATGCAAAGAAAGTAAAGTAAAGTAAACTTGGAAGAGGGCTAAGCGGGTGTCTTGGAGGACAAGTGTGGGATTTGACGTTTTGGCTTGGAGTTTTCTATGTTGGCATACTTCAGGGATCTTGCATCCCTTCTCCCTGCTTCTTCCTTTGGGGTGGGTTTTCTGCATGTTTAATGGACCGCTGGTGCTTGAGAGGGGAGCATTCAGTGTCTTTACACATGCTCACTTGAGGCGTTCTTCCCATTCCAGTGCAATGCCCGCAGAAGGTCATATACCAGTTAAACTCTACCATTTTGCCTCCTAATGCACATGCTTGAGCTCACTCGCCCAGCTCCTGAAATTTTATCAGGAAACTACTAATCACCAGTTTCAGGTTTTTTCTATCTATAGGGAGACTGCCTTTCCCTGGCACTGGCTATGACAAATTATTATTTTAGAGAGATAGTTGAAAGCCACCTGACCATCACCTGATGGTCACCCCACATTATTAGGCAGATCCACCTCCTGCCCTGCTCGTGCCCGACTAGCTACCTACTGTAACAATTCCTGCATGCTTGTCATGCCTGGTTGTTCAGCTTCCCAGGGAGTTGCAAGCCCCAGATTCTATTTCTGTTATTTACACCCAGAAGAGTTTGACCTGGCACCTTATAAGGTCAGTGGACTCAGTAGTTCCTCAGTTGCACTTCTTGCCCAGTGATGACCTTTGTCACTTTATAAGATCATTTCCCTCTTCAGAAGCTACAGAGCATCTTAACAGTCCAACATCCCAACCAAAGCAGAGATAAACTGTACCTTACTCCCAATCAAAGACCCACCAGTCCCTCCATCAACACCTGAGTTATGGCTACTGAGTACTTAGGGAGGAATTCTTCTAAGCCTTTTGCAAGAACTAATTTATTCAGTGCTTGCACTACCCTATAAAGTAGATACAATTATTATCTTATCCCCTGTTTCATAGAGGAGGAAATAGAGTTCAGAGAGGTTAACACACGTACCTAAAGTTACAGGAAAGAAATAGGACTAGGATTTGAACCCAGGCAGTCAGACTCCACAGCCTAGCATCATATACCAACTTATACTGCTTCTCAAAAGCTGCCTAAAAATAAGTACACAGAGTTATTTAGTGCTAACATGTACTGTGAAGAAAAACACAGTAGGGAGATGGGTAAGGAGAAAAAAAAGAGTGATGAGCTGATCTTTTTGTAGGATGCTCAGAGGAAGGCCTGTTAGAATGGAGTTGCTATAAACTGAGAGAGAGAAGAGTGAAGAAGAGTGGGTTTGGAGAACTATTTCTGGCCTTTGGTGCCACTCAGAACTAGTCAGTCACATTTCTACATAAAATATCTTCCAAGATCTGAAGAAAACTCTCTCTTCTCTACGCTTCCGTAAATCACCCCATAATTTTGTGCAATGTTCACTTTCCAGTGTTGTAACCACCTTGAAGGCCTGCTTTGACCACAGCCCTGACTCTCAATGTCTTCCTTAAATGGTAGGTCTGCCACCGACTCCAGACTCAGACCCAACAGCACACAGGCGAGTTCTTTACACTCAATCTAGACCTCGCCTGCCTCTGAACTCTCATTGTCTCTGTAGCTGCTGTATCTTTTGGCTCCCAGATCTTTTCCCATGAACAGTTCTCATTCTATATTCTTTTTTCATATGAGTCAAGGATAAAATTCTTGAACAGGACAAAGTCAAGGCCCAGGACAGAGTCCTCTGCCTCAACCAGAGACCATCCCACAGGCTGAGAATGGGTGTTGTTTGTTTCAACAAGTCTGGGTACATCTGACAACAATAGCAACCAGTCATATATTATACACTCTTCTCCACCAAGATAGCCAGAACACACATTCCTGAATGTCAGGCAGAAATGACAATACATTGTATCCACAGATGTCCCTGAGCTTACAAATTAGTTGCTCTGTTTTAAAAAGCAGAACGATGTTAATTTCTTATATGTTCTTCCTGTAGGAATTTATCCCTGAGTCTATTGCAAATATGCATAATTTCTTTAAGAAATGGTCATTTGAATGTTATCTGTGTCATAACTTGCTTATCTGCCTGTCGCTCTCTGTCATTTCTCAGCTGTTATCTGCAAAACTCTGAAGTCATATTGGCACATTTCTTCAGCAGAGCTCACCACTGCCTTGCCTGGGTTGAGACTGGCCTGCCTCTTTTTAAATTCTCCCTTCTCCCTTCTATAGAAAAGCAGACTTGCGGCAACCCCTTTTTGGAACACATTGGGAAATAAATAAGCATGAATAAATGTAATGAGAATCACAGGAGAAGATTTTTTTTATCGTGAATCAACTTCTTCATGTAATGAAGACTTCTGGATAAAAACAAAATTTCAAAAGCCTTTTCTATTATGCTCAGCAGTTTTTACAAGCCTTTCTTTCTGGCACCTTTTCCAATTATGCTTTTTCCTAGAAATCAAATCTAATGTCCTTTCCGTTTCTTGCAAAACTCCTTCTGCCAGTGATACCCTGGATTCCACAGCAGGGGAAAGCTCACACCGGAGGCCAGATCCAGCTTCTCCCTGAATTGGTGTGTGGTCTGTTTTGAGTCATTGTGTGACTTCATGACACCACCCACAAATCAACCACCAGCTCACCATTCCATTCCTATGGTCTGTCTTAAAGGAACTTGGTAGAGGTGGTAGAGCAATGGGATGGTACGAGTCTGAATCAACAGTTGAACATTTCCTCTCAAGTTAAAGGAGAAAAAATGATGCACACTACAATGAAGAAAATAAAACACAGTATAGTTACCTAATTAACACTCCACTGCTGTTGTCTAAACATTACCTGACAACAGACTGCTTAAGGTCAGTAAACCCTGCTTTCTCCCAACCATTTTAAGGTTTTATAGGGAATAAAATGATGCATTTGGGAAAATGGTTTTTAAAATGATAATGCCGGCCATATTGCCCAAAGTAATTTATAGATTCAGTGCTATCCCCATCAAGCTACCATTGACTTTCTTCACAGAATTAGAAAAAAACTAGTTTAAATTTCATATGGATCCAAAAAAGAGCCCATAAAGCCAAGACAATCCTAAGCAAAAAGAACAAAGCTGGAAGCATCACACTACCTAACTTCAAACTATACTATAAGGCTACAGTAACCAAAACAGCATGGTACTGGTACCAAAACAGATACATAGACCAATGGAACAGAACAGAGGCCTCAGAACTAATTCCACACATCTACAACCATCTGATCTTTGACAAACCTGACAAAAACAAGCAATGGAGAAAGGATTCCCTATTTAATAAATGGTATTGGGAAAACTGGCTAGCCATATAAAGAACACTGAAACCAGACCACTTCCTTACACCTTGTACAAAAATTAACTCAAAACGCATTAAAGACTTAAATGTATGACCTAAAATCATAAAAACCCTAGAAGAAAACCTAGGCAATACCATTCAGAACATAGGCATGGGCAAAGACTTCATGACTCAAACACCAAAAGCAATGGTAACAAAAGCCAAAATTGACAAATGGGATCTAATTAAACTAAAGAGCTTCTGCACAGCAAAAGAAACTATCATCAGAATGAACAGGCAACCTACAGAATGGGAGAAAAATTTTGCAATCTATCCATCTGACAAAGGGCTAATATACAGAATCTACAAGGAACTTAAACACATTTACAAGAAAAAAACAAACAACCCCATCAAAAAGTGGGCAAAGGATATGAACAGACACTTCTCAAAAGAAGACATTTATGCAGCCAACAAACATATGAAAAAAAGCTCATCATCACTGGTCATTAGAGAAATGCAAATGAAAACCACAATGAGATACCATTTCACACCAGTTAGAATGGTGATCATTAAAATGTCAGGAAACAACAGATGCTGGAGAGGACGTGGAGAAATAGGAACGCTTTTACACTGTTGGTGGGAGTGTAAATTAGTTCAACCATTGTGGAAGACAGTGTGGGGATTCCTCAAGGATCTAGAACTAGAAATACCATTTGACCCAGCAATCCCATTACTGGGAATATAACCCAAAGGGTTATACATCATTCTACTATAAAGACACATGCACACATATGTTTACTGCAGCACTATTCACAATAGCAAAGACTTGGAACCAACCCAAACATCCATCGATGATAGACTGGATAAAGAAAATGGGCATATGTACACCATGGAATACTATGCAGCCGTAAAAAAAGAATGAGTTCGTGTCCTTTGCAGGGACATGGATGAAGCTGGAAACCATCATTCTCAGCAAAGTAACACAAGAACAGAAAACCAAACACCACATGTTCTCACTCATAAGTGGGAGTTGAACAATGAGAACACATGGACACAGGGAGGAACATCACACACTGGGGCCTGTTGTGGGGTGGGGGGCTAAGGGAGGGATAGCATTAGGAGAAATACCTAATGTACATGATGGGTTGATGGGTGCAGCTAACCACCATGGCACGTGTATACCTATGTAACAAACCTGCACGTTCTGCACATGTATCCCAGAACTTAAAGTATAATTTTAAAAAATGATAATACCTAATGCTAGTAGGTTTGTGGCAAAATCGGTGCACTCATTTATTGCTTGTAACAAGTTAAATTGACCAATCATTTTGAATTGTTAATGCATAACATGAGTCAATATGAAGTTCACAACTTTCAACTCAGTCATCCCACTCCAAGGAACTTCCCCAGAAGAAATAATTAAAGAAAAAAAAGAAGGCAGAAGAGAAAGAGGAGGAGGAGGAGATATGTGTGTGTGTGTGTGTGTGTGTGTGTGTATTTTTATATACACACATACATACTTACACATATAGGCTCAGAGATACTCATTACAGCATAATTTTCATCCTTGCGAAGTCTTGGATATGCATCAAAACTATTTGCTGAAAATTCAGTATGTCCAGCAGTCTAATAATGATTTAACAAATTTTGGTACATTAATAAGATGAAACATTATACCAAAATTAAAATTATAATAGGAAATCTATTAAAACATGGAGAAGAGGTCGGACGTGATGGCTCACATCTGTAATCCCAGCATTCTGGGAGGCCAAGGCGGGCAGATCACATGAGGTCAGGATTTAGAGATAAGCCTGAAAAACATGGTGAAACCTCGTCTATACTAAAAATACAAAAATTAGCCAGGCGTGGTGGCATACACCTGTAATCCCAGCTATTTGGGAGGCTGAGGCACAAGAATCGCTTGAACCTGGGAGGCAGAGGTTGCAGTGAGCCAGGATCACACCATTACACTCCAGCCTGGGTGACAGAGCAAGACTTCATCTCAAAAAAAAAAAAAAAAAAAAATATATATATATATATATATAGAGAGAGAGAGAGAGAGAGAGAGAGAGAAGATTGCATAGTATAAAATTAAATAAAAGTATCACATTTCAAAGCAATATACAAATTAATTGTAATTACAGTCATTCCTCAATATATATGGGGGCATGGCTCCAGGATACCCTAGTATACCAAAATCCATGTATATTCAAGTTCCACAGGGCTAAAGTATCAACATACATGAAAAATTAGCCCTCTGCTTACACAGGATTTGCATCCCATGAATACTGTATTTTGATCCACATTCCTTTGAAAAAAATCCATGCATAAGTGGACCCACATGGTTCACGCTCATGTTGTACAAGGGTCAACTGTAAATAAATGTGTATACATAAGGAGAATGATATGCTGAAATAAAAATAGTTATGAAAAATGAAGGCAGAAATTTTTTAAAGTTTCTGAAATTAATGAAAATAGGAACACAGCTTACCAAAAATAGGAACACAGCTTACCAAAATCTCCGGATGCAGCTAAAGCAGTGTTAAGCACTGCTTTATAGCACTAAAAACCTTCATCAAGAAGTTAGAAAGATCTCAAATTAACCATCTAACTTTGCACCTAAAGGAAACGGGAAAAAAGAACAAACCAGCTACAAAGCTAGCAGAAGAAAGGAAACAACTAAAATTAGAGAAGAACTGAATGAAGCTGAGATGCAAAAATTCATATAAAAGATCAATGAGACCAAAAATTGGTTCTTTGAAAAAATAAATGAGATTGATAGACCACTAGCTAGATTAACAAAGTAAAAAAAAGGTCCGAGTGTGGTGGCTCACACACCTGTAATCCTAACACTTTGGGAGGTGGCAGGAAGATCCCTTGAGCCCAGAAGTTCAAGACCAGTCTGGGCAATATAGGGGGACCCTGTCTCAAGGAAGGGAGGAAGGAAGGAAGGAAGGAAGGAAGGAAGGAAGGAAGGAAGGAAGGAAGGAAGGAAGGAAGGGAGGGAGGGAGGGAGGGAGGGAGGGAGGGAGGGAGGGAGGGAGGGAGGGAGGGGGAGGGGAGGGGAGGGGAGGGGAGGGGAGGGAAGGTAGGGAGGGAGGGAAAGGAAAGAATCAAATAAGTACACTCAGAAATGACAAAGATGACATTACAACTGATCTCACAGAAATATAAAAGATCCTCAGAGAATACTATAAACAACTTTATGCACACAAATTTTTAAAATCTGGAGGAAATGGATAAATTCCTAGAAACACAGTCTCCCAAGATTGAATCAGCAAGGGATTGAAACCCTAAATAGACCACTATTGAGCTCTGAAATTGAATCAGTAATAAAAAGTCTATCAACCAAGAAAAAGATGAATGAACCAGATGAATTCACAGCCAAATTCTACCAGACATACAAAGAACTGGTACTAACACTATTGAAACTATTTCAAAAAAATCAAGGAGGAGGGGCTGCTCCCTAACTCATTCCATGAAGCAAGCATCAGCCTAATACCAAAACCTAGCAGAAACACAGTGAATAAAGAAATCTTCGGGCCAATACACCTGATGACCATAAAAATCATTAACAAAATACTACCAAACCAAATCCAGCAGCACATCGAAAGTTAATACACCATGACTGAGTAGGCTTTATACTTGAGAGGCAAGGTTGATTCAACATGTATATGCAAATAAATAAATGTGATTCACTACATAAACAAAATTAAAAGCAAAACATATGATCATCTCAATAGACACAGAAAAATCTCTTGATAAAATCCAACATCCCTTCATGATTAAAAACCCTCAACAGACTAAACATTGAAGGAACATACATCAAAATTATAGAAGCCATCTATGACAAACCCACAGCCAAAATCATATTTAACAGGCAGAAGCTCGAAACATTCCCCTTGAGAACTGGAACAAGACAAGGTGCCCACTCTCACCACTCCTATTAAACATAGTACTGGAAGTCCTCGCCGGAGCAATCAGGCAAAAGAAAGAAATAAAAGGCTTCCAATTAAGAAAAGAAGTCAAAGTTTGCCAACAATATTATTCAATACCTAGAAAACTCTAAAGACTCTGCCAAAAGGCTACTAGAACTGATAAATTATTTTAGTAAGGCTCTAGAATACAATATCAATGTACAAAAATCAGTAGCATTTCTATATATCAATAATGTTCAGGCTGAGAGTCAAATCAAGAACGCAATCCCATTTGCAATAGTCACAGAGAAAATGAAATACCTAATAATACAGCTAACCAAGGAGGTGAAACATGCCTATAAAGAGAACTACAGGCCGGACGTGGTGGCTCATGCCTGTAATCCCAGCACTTTGGGAGGCCGAGGCGGGTGGATCATGAGGTTGGGAGTTCAAAACCAGCCTGGCCAAGATGGTGAAACCCCGTCTCTACTAAAAATACAAAAAATTAGCCGGGCGTGGTGGCACGTGCCTGTAATCCCAGCTACTCCGGAGGCTAAGGCAGAGAATTGCTTAAACCTGGAGGGACAGAGGTTGCAGTGAGCTGAGATCACGCCACTGCACCCCAGTCTGGACTACAGAGTGAGACTCCATCTCAAAATAATAATAATAATAATAAGAAGAAGAAGAAGAAGAAGAAGAAGAAGAAGAAGAAGAAGAAGAATAAAGAGAACTAGAAAACACTGCTGCAAGAAATCAGAATGACACAAATAAGTGGAAAAACATTCCATGCTCAAGGATTAAAAGAATCAATATCATTAAGATGGTCAAACTGCCCAAAGCAATTAGCAGATTCACTGCTATTCCTATCAAACTACCATCATTCTTCACAGAATTTGAAAAAAAAATATTTTAAAATTCACATGGAATAAAAAAAGAGCTTGAATAGGCAAGGCAATCCTAAGCCAAAAGAACAAAGCTGGAAGCACCACACTACCTGACTTGAAACTATAATATAAGGTTACAGAAACCAAAGCAGCATGGTACTGGTACAAAAACAGACACATAGACTAATGGAACAGAATAGAAAATTGAGAAATAAAGCCACACACCTACAACAATCTAACCTTGCACAAGGCCAACAAAACAAGCAATGGAGAAAGGACTCCCTCTCACATGCAGAAGAATGAAACTGGACTCTTACCTTTCACCATATACAAAAATTAACTCAAGATGGATTACAGATTTAAATGTAAGACATCAAACTATAAATATTCTAGAAGAAAACCTAGGACGTACTCTTCTCAATATCAGACTTGGCAAAGAATTTTTGGCTAAGTCCCCAAGGGCAATTGCGAGAACAAAACAAAATTGACAAATGGTACCTAGTTAAACTGAAGAGCTTCTGCACAGCAAAAGAAACTATCAACAGAGTAGAAAAGAAGCTAATCCTATAGGACAGAAAAAGGAAAAGGGGAGGAGTCATAAGGGGATATAAGCATAAGATACCCAAGCCAGAAACAGCAACCCTTCCGGGTCCCCTTCCACAGTGTGGAAGCATTACTTTTGCTTTTGTTTTACTTTCGCTTTCACTTTAATAAATCTTGCCGCTACACACACACAAAAAAGAAACTATCAACAGAGTAAACAGACAACCTACAGAATGAGAGAAAATATTCAAAACTTATGCATGCAACAAAGGTCCCATATCCAGAATCTATAAAAAAAAAATTAAACAAATCAACAGGCAAAAACAAATAACTCCATTAAAAAATGGGCAACAGACATGAACAGACACTTCCCAAAAGAAGACACACAAGTGTCAAACTGAAAAAAATCCTCATCATCACTAATCATAAGAGAAATATAAGTCAAAACCACAGTTAGATACCATCTCACACCAGTCAGAATAGCTATTATTAAAAAGTCAAAAAAACAACAGATGGTGGCAAGGCTTCAGAGAAAAGGGAATGCTTATACTGTTGATAGGAATGTAAATTAGTTCAGCCACTGGAGAAAGCTGTTTAGAGATTTCTCAAATAACTTAAAAACATAGCTACCATGTATGCCAGCAATCCCATTACTGGGTATACACCCAGAGAAAAATAGATCTTTATACCAAAAAGACACATGTACTTATCTGTTTATCACCACGCTATTCACAATAGTAAAGTCATGGAATTAACCTAGGTACCCATCATTGGTGAGTTGGATAAAGAAAATGTGGTACACATACACCATGAAATACTACGCAACCATGAAAAAGAATGAAACCATGTTCTTTGCAGCAAAATGGATGGAGCTGGAGGCCATAATCCTAAGTGAATTAACATCGGAATAGAAAACCAAATACTGCATGTTCTCACTTCTAAGTGGGAGCTAAACACTGAGCACACATGGACATAAACATGGGAACAGTACACACTACAGACAACTAGAGGAGGGAGGAAGGACAGCATGGATTGAAAAACTACCTATTGGGTACTATGCTCACTACCTGGGTGCAATATACCATGTAACAAATCTGCACATGTATCCCCTGCATCTACAAAAAAGCATCAATTTATTTTTTAAAAAAAGAAGATATAAAAAATATAAATAAATAAATAAAATCTGGAGCACAAAAATAAGTATGCAAAGTGAGAGAAGTGAAAACATTTTTTAAGTTTATTAGATTTTCTTGTATAGCGTTGTGTTTTCTTTGACACTTCAGAAGCGCTTTTTACAGAAAGAAAAATATACCATCCATAAAGGCAAAAGATGGGAAAGTTCTTTAGGATAAAATTTTTTCCATGAATTTTTCATTTTTATTGTCATTTTTTCAACCACTTTATTGTAGTATGATTGACATGTAAAAAGCTGCATATATTCAATGTATACCTCTCAATGAGTCTGAAGATAAGTATACACCCATGAAACTATCACTACCATCAGGACCATAAACTTATCTATCACCTCTCCAAGTTTCCTCTGCCCCCTTTAATATCATTAATGTTATGATTATTTTTTGCTTGGTAAGAACACTTAACAACATCTATCCTCTTAGCAAATTTTAAGTATAGAAGACAATATTGTTAGCCATAGGCACTACACTGTGTAGTACATCTCCAAAACTTATTTATCTTGCATAACTGAAACTTTATACCCTTTAACCATCACCTCTCATTTCCCCTTCCCCTGAGCTCCTGACAACCACCATTCTACTCTCTGCTTCTATGAGTTTGGCTGTTGTAGATACCACAGATAAGTGAGTCCGTACACTATGTGTCGTTCCGTGTCTGCCTTATTTTACTTAGCATAATGCCCTCCAGGTCCATCCATGTTGTTGTATACGGCAAAGTTTCCTTCTATTTTAAGACTGAATGATATTCCATCATATATACATACTAAACTTTCTTTATCCATTCATCTGCTGGTGGACATTTAAGCAGTATTCATACCTTGGTGGATGTGAGTTATGCTGTTAATACAGTGAACATGGGAGTGCAAATATCTCTCCAAGATTCTGATTTCAATTCCTTTGGATATGTACACAGAAGTGGGATGGCCGGATCATACGGTAGTTCTATTTTTGGTTTTCTGAAGAACCTCCATACTATTTTCCATAATGGCTGTACCTCTTTGGGATAAAATTTAAATGGTCATTTAAAATCAGTTTGCATGATTCTTGGAAGGTTAAATTGCCCAGAGCAGATCCCTGTCCAAGAAAAAGGGCTGCCTTTGTGGGCAACCTTGTAGGCATCACACTTAAGACAGCAATGCCCAACCTAGATTTCTTCCTTCTTGAAATTTGTCAGTTAACTTAATATCTCAGGCCCAATAAATTATACAATATCCTAGCAACTACTTTGGTATTAGACAGGAGCTTAGGTTCACTTGTTTCTGTTTTAGAGCTGCTACCTGCAAAGTGCCAGGCATTTGACAAGTATTATCTGCCTTAATCTCAATACAGCCCTGCAAACTAAGTATTATGGGGTCTCACCCTACAGATGAGGTGGTTACGGCTCAGTAAGCTTTAAAAATGTTGTCAAGTGTCTCAGCTCAGAAATACAGAGACAAGGTTTTAAATTAGGTCTGCCAAGCTCCCAAGATGATGGAGCCTTTTCCACTCACCCATCCTGTTTTACCACAAAGTTAAGCAGAAAAAAATCTGCAGTAGAAGCAAGACCTTGATCCTTAGCAGCATCTGGCTATTTGGGGCCAGCTGCTCAGAGCCCCAACAATAAAAAAAAAACCATTGATTTGGGCTCAAGTTATCTCTTTTTGCCAGTCTTGCCCATCACTGTCATGAGCAAGACTGGAAATTTCACTCCAAATTTCACTTTGAATTTGGAGAGCATTTGTCTGGATTTTCATAAAGAAAATTCTGGCCTGGTGCAGCGGCTCACACCTTTAATCTCAACACTTCGGGAGGCTGAAGTGGGTGGATCACGAGGCCAGGAGATCGAGACCACCCTGGCCAACACGGTGAAACCCCATCTCTACTAAAAATACAAAAATTAGCCAGGCATGGTGGCACGTGCTTATAATCCCAGCTACTTGGGAGGCTGAGGCAGGAGAATTGCTTGAACCCGAGAGGAGGAGGTTGCAGTGAGCTGAGACTGTGCCACTGCACTCCAGCCTGGTGACAGAGCTAGACTCTGTCTCAAAAAAAAAAAGGAAAATTATACTTTTTCTGCAGTAACCACACTGATACTCAGGGGAAAAAATTAATAAAACTACCTTTAAAAATCAAGAGACAAGCTTGGCATAGTGATGCAAGCCTATAATCCCAGCTACTCAGAATGCTAAAACAAGAGAGACCCTTGGGCCCAGGAGTTTGAGGCTGTAGTGTGTTATGATCATGCCTGTGAATAGTCACGTCACTCCAAACTGGGCAGGGTAGCAAGACCCTGTCATTTAAAAAAAAAGAAATCAGGAGACAGAGGAGACAGTGAGGGAAAACATTATGGCAAATTAACCCACATACTGCACCATTTTCATTTTGATTTTTATCTGTCTTAGACCGGGTCACAACAACTCCATCCCTTATCATCAGGTATGTGTGTCCAGCACCTAACTATGTTAAACTCAGAACAGTTTAAGATACCCAAGTACAGCATGGACTTCAGTGATGGAAAACCTTCCTGCCACTTCCCAGCTGAGTGCCCTAAGATAATGCCCTTACTTAACTTCTCAGCCTCAGTTTCCTATCTATAGCATGAGGATAATCATCTTGGCTAACAGTGATAGGGCAAAGGTCAAATCCGGTAAAATATCTGGAATCTCTGTAAGCTATAAAGCACCATGCCCATATTTTTGGACATTATGTTTTATACATTGATTTACTTAACATTCATCCTGGCAACCTCCTCATTTGCATGCCCTCTGGCAAACAGAAATCTGGGACAGAGCACAGCAACCTTGGAAGCATAGAGAAAATGCAAACTATGAGCAAACCTAGCATAAACACACAGATTTACCAGGAAATCCATTTTACTGTAAGCAAAGAAATAAATGTTAGTGCATAAATGTAGGGGATTCATTATGAACTGAATCTTACTCTTTAGTGAAAGAAGGTTTCCTGAGTTATGACTGAAGAAGGAGGGATGTCAGGCAATTTTTAAATACCAGAAAGCTGGGCCTAAGATGCACTTATGAGGGGTAAGTGGTCCATTGGCCCAGGACAGCAAGTAGATGTATCTCATCCCATCACCCAGGCTACTAAGAGAAGATGAGGGGTATGAGAGGACATTCAGTACATGGACCAAGTTCCCTGTTTCATTGTGAGTCACATGAAGACCCTGAAAGGTGAGATGTCAACTCAGAGCCTACAGACGGCAAAATCAGGTTGCTTATCCTCTACATACTTACAGATCTCTACTAACCCTTGGAATTCAGGGCTGCTTAGATGATAGAGAGAAAAAGACAAGATATCTGATGGGGACCATCACTCTTGCTCTGATTCTGGCTTCCTCTCCTTGGCCTTTTGTCTCATCTCCTGGGGGGTCTCTAGAGCTACCTAAGCAGCTAACAAGCAAGCTGTAAAGCTCATCTTCAGCAAGATCGCTTTTGCAAGCATAACAGCCTCAGATGAAATAGACTGGCTTCTTAAAGGACTTTGACAGCACTCTTAAAAAAAATCCTGTTGAAGCAGCAGTGCATGTGAGAGGGAGTGGGGAGCAGGGATGGTGGGGTGGGCTTACGACATTCTAACAACCAGAGGTCTCATGATACCTTGGCTTTTCCTAGAGAGACAGGACTCAGGTGTTCTGGGCCCTAATAATCCACTCTTGTTTTCTCTGCCTCCTCTGTCCCCCACTTATCCTTGTCCTTCCTCTAGAAGGCAGCAATACAACAGGGCTATGTTACCCAGTGGGCTTGATCGTCCACTCTCCAAAAGGCTCAAAGAACACAGATGGATTCTTCCTCCTGAGTAAATCCTCCTCAATTAGAAAGCTCTTCAGCTGGCCCTTTGTTAACATTTGCCTGAGGTCCATATACTGTCTACGAGATGCTCATTAGTACTGCAGGCCCTGGAGTCATCGGTTAGACCTTGGACACCAGTAAAACATGCAGAACCATCTCCTCCAGAGCCAACAACTTATTATGAAACCTTCACATTTTCACTGCCAAGCAGGCAGAAGCAGGACTCAGAAAATCACAAGCCTTGTCTCTTTTCATACACCTCTAATATCCAGTTGTCAGGTCAGACAACTCGACCAAAATTGCAGTATAAAATCCTTTATACAGTAAGCAAAGAAATTTATTTCAATGAACCACTTAACCCGCATAAGTGCATCTTAGGCTCAGCTTTCCGGTATTTAAAAATTGCCTGACACCCCTCCTTCTTCAGGAAACCTTCTCTGACTAAAGAATAAGTTTCAGTTAATGAATCCCCTGCATTTATGCAACAAAATTTATTTCTTTGCTTACAGAACCAAATGTATTTCTTTGCACCAGGACCAAAATTGCATTATACCTTCCTCAAGAAGCTTCGTAAATAATTATTTGCTTTTGAAGTTTGTTTGTTTTTGGTGTTTTGCCGGTCCTACTCACAAGGCAGCTTTTATCCTGACGACGTTTCAGTTTTAGCTATGGCTCTCTTTAAAGCTGCTAGTTTCGCATGGGTAGCTCCTTCTTTAGAAGGAAAATCTGCAGTATCTTTTTTAAGTTCTGCGTCAGAAGACGGCCAGGACGCAGTTGGGGGTGATTGATGAGTCGGAGCTTTGCTGCCACCTAGTGTCCAACCGAGGAGGATGACGCGATTCCCTAGATAAAGACTTGCAAGCTCTAGAGCCTCATCTGCTTTGCCGTGGGCGTGGGTGATTGTGCAGAGTTCTGGGTCACGCGCTTGGCTCTGATTTAAGGAGGTCAACCACACATACTCACAGGCAGAAAAACGGAGGCTGGCGCCTGCCGTCCCACCCCATCACCAGGACAACAGGGGTGGGACCAGCACTCCCCATTTCCACAACCTTTCCCATGGCCCTTGGGTGACTTTTCCTGCACTCCTCCCCCAGTACGAAATTATCCCCTAAGGAATAAATGGAGAGACAGAGGAGGAAGCAGGAAAATGTAAGCAATGTGATCTTCTCTGGGCTCCTCGTTCCCCTGCAGAGAGCTCTGAGGACTAAAACCAAGACTTGAAGGAGAGACATCGATTTTAATATCCAAGCTCTGAAATCTCTAGTTTATGCAAACGATTAAAGTGAGGTGAATGGCCTCCCATAAGGAAGTATGGAGAGGACCCTGTGAACCAACTAGACATAAACACTTAGGAAAAATAGCTTAAGCTTGTTTAACTAAATTTAACGTCTGATGGCTGTTTGTGATTCCTCTGCAAGTTTGAACCCCTAATAGCACCTGCCATGTATTATGTATGCCCAAAGTGGGGACATTCATACAAGGCTTCTTCACACTTTTAATAATAATAATGCTGTGAACTTTAGTTAATTAGAAGGGTCGGGGACTGGAAGTTTTGATTAATTCGATTTTCCAGTTAACTAAGAGTTAATGAGGAAGTTATCCCTCTTTTCTAGGAAAGTGATTTTTGGTAGTTAGAGCTCTCAGTGCTCATCTGTGTCTGTGGAATATTTCTATCAATGTGAAGACTGACACATGCTTATCAAATTTTAGAAGGCATAGGCTTGAAAGGTTTGGTAATGCATTACATGGATTACATGGCAGAAGTCATTCAAAAGTGATTCAATGGGCTTATATTATGAGTTAAGACTAAAGTCCTGGAAATAGATTTTTTTTTTTTTAAGTTAGCCACACAAATACAGGATGTTGAAACTTGGCTTAATAGCAGTTCATGTGGGAAGCCCTAGGCATTTTAGTAACCCGACGTGGCTGCTAAAAATGACAAAACAGTCTTAAGCAGCGCTGAAAGAGAAAGGCAGTGTTGGGAGCAGGAAAGATGGGAGCTCTACTGAATACGCCATGGTGGGGTCATGTCTGCAAAGTTCCATTCCATTCTGCCTGCCACAGCACAAAAGGAAAGGGAACTGATGAAATTTTTAGAAATCATGGCATATGAGGAAAATCCAAAGCTGCTGACAATGTTTGGAGTAGAAGAATGGAAGATCCAGGGAGAAACTGAAGAGCTATATTCAAACATGTGAAGGGATGTCATGGGAAGAGAGGATAGGTTTAGAGCTGTTAAAAGAAGAACTTTAGACAAAACAAATTTAACAGAGTTTATTTATTTATTTATTTATTAGAGTCCAAAGAACAATTCATGAGTTGGGCAGCCTCAAAACCAGAAGCAGTTCAGAAAACCGCTGCAGCAGCTTGGACAGCAAGTTCTTTATAGGCTAAATGCAGAAGGAAGGCAAAGAAAACATATTTCAATATCGAGCTAGGGTCTTTACCAGTCGGCAACCACAAACTAACTTCTGTTGGTGATTTCTGATTGGTAAATGTTGTAGTTTCATTCCACTGTTTTATGCTGGCATTCGGTTTGCTTAGTAGGAACTTCAGCCCCGGAGCCATTCCAGCCTAATGACCTCCCAATTTTAAAAAATATTTTAGCAATTCCTCGCCTATCAGTCAGCCTCTTGTTATAATAGATTGACCACAACTTGGGCATAAACACCTCTCCCTGTCATGATCATGGCTGGTTTTTCTTCTTCTCAGAACAAAACTCCTAAATCACAACATCAGGCTCCTGGAAGAAATATTCTTTTTGTTGTTCACCCATTTTTGTCACCCTAGTCACAGTGAGACCTTCTCATATAATATTAAGGACTACAGATATGCATTTAATACCCTTGAAGGAATACAATGCACCAGGACCAGGGAGATTGCAATGAGGACTATAAGAGGATAATACCAAGACACTGGAGTATGCTCCTTAGCCAAGACCCCCATTAACCAAATCAACTAAAATAAACAAAATAAAAACAAAGGTTAATGGGTAGAACAAGCTATCAACTTAGTCTCTGAGTCCAGAGAGCAGTTAGTAGAGAAGACTTCTAGATTTGAACTCAGAATATATTTTCCTGGTTTGTCATTTGAATGTCTCTGATTATGTCATTGGACATTTCAGTGTATTCCCTGAATGGTCCATGTATGCCTCAATAGGCATGAGAGCTGTCTTCTAAAATTTAGATCAAATTGTTTAACTATAGCTTGTAGGGCTTCAGGAACAGAGCAGTTTATAGAAATCTTGAGGATAATGAGTAAGACTAGAATATGATATCCACAAGGCTACACTCTATTTTTCTGGTGAAATATAATTTTTCTCTCTACAGTTGCTCCCATTTCTACCAAAGATAATCACAGTAAGACCAATTGGGTTGCAAAATATGTCCAGTCTCAGTAAACCAATAAACTTGGCCTGAGTATTTATCTAGGTGCAACAAGAATAGTGATTGACCATATGAGCTCTTTTAAGCCTTCTTTGTTGGGACTTTGAAGTAAGGAATCTCAAAGGGGACTTTCAAAAGCCTCTCCATGGTAAGAAGCCAAGTCAAAGACCCACCATCAAACTTTGCCTGCCATATATACATTTTGGTGAATTGCTCTCCTCTCAAGATTCTCAAAATATTTTTAATGCTCCCGGGTCTTCTTTTCATAAGACCACGGAACCCTTCAAGAAGGGTACCAAGTCAGTTTGCTACAACGTACTTTATTGGTGTTGAAAAGTCAATCTTAGTTCTTTAAAACTGTCTGGACCATATAAGTATATTTACATTCTCAAACATGACATTCTAGTAAAAGCCTTGGTAATATAACCAATGTTTCCAATTGTGTCCTGTAACAACAAAAACCAATTCTTATTGAACTTAGCAAATAACTACATTGCCATGAAAATAAGAATGCTCTTTAATAGTTTCTGAATTCTGAAGGGATCCGGTAGGGATAAAATGAATGTTTCATCTTTGTTCACAAAGGTAAACTTTACCAAACTGCTGTGTATAGCTAGCTTAAGAGAGAAGAAAAAGGTTTTCTTAAATCTGAAAAACAAAACATCAAAGAATCAGCAATGTTTCAAATACAAAGACCATGAAAAACCGTAATTCTTCATCAGTTGGTTCAGTCCCATGAAATTAATCCTTCTTCTGTTTGATGTTGTGTTAGCAGGTTTTTTTGGGGGGGTTTTTTTGTTTGTTTTTTGGTTTTTCAGGTTTTTTTGTTTGTTGGTTGGTTGGTTTTTTTGAGACAGAGTCTCGCTCTGTTGCTCAGGCTGTAGCACAGTGGCTTATTTGAGCCTAGTTTGAAATATCTGTTTTTATAAAGAGAGAGAATAAATTTTTTTGATACATTCCAGGGGCCCTCTGGCAAGTCCCAAAATTAGTTTGAGGTCAAAAGATTTAATTTAGAATTTGATTTTGAGAAGTTTGTTCAATATATCAAAGGTTTAAAACACTTTATCAAAATAGGATCATAGGTTACTATGAAACAATAGTCATTCATTTAACCAGAGTGATAATTTAAAATTAACCTTTAAGGCTGGGCTCGGTGGCTCACACCTGTAATCCCAGCACTTTGGGAGGCCCAGGTGGGTGGATCACCTGAGGTCAGAAGTCCAAGACCAGCTTGGCCAACGTGGTAAAACCCCATCTCTACAAAAATACAAAAAAAAAAAATTAGCCAGGCATGATGGCAGGTGCCTCCCAGCTACTCAGGAGGCTGAGGCAGGAGAATTGCTTGAACCCAGGAAGCAGAGGTTGCAGTGAGCCAAGACAGTGCCAATGCATGACAGCCTGGGTGACAGAGTGAGAATCCGTCTCAACAAAAAAAAAAAAAATTAAATTAATAATTAATAATTTTAAAATAATCTTTAATTTTTCTGTAATAAGAAACCAAAATTAGATAAGCTTAAACTTATGTTCAGCAATTAATGTTTCAGCATTTTATCTTATTTGGAAATAATCTCAATGTTTAAATTAAGAAACTAAATATTTAAATGAAGTTAAGAAACTTCAAAGACAAATACAGAAAGTTACACAGTTATAGAAAAACCTTAGCTCTTTTAATAGTGAGAACTCACTTTTCTTAAGTAATTGAAGCCCTAGTAAAACAAGAACAGACCAGTACTCCAAGAAAACTTTGTACTAACATACTTTTGACACTGAAGCTTGTAATTTTTAATAACATCAATAAATTCATATAAATCTTAGCCAACTTGATCACACATAAAATTCCTTTTCCAAGATTTTTCTTCCACAGACCTTCTACAACTTTCTTTATATCCATTCAGTTTTGTCCTACACCTTTCTCCTGTCTTACTGTGGAATAAGGAGTCATTCAATTTTAAGACAAAAATTACTTTCTTTTTCACTTAGCAACAAACAACAACAAAAATCCTCATATCTAATAGTTTTACTTACCAAAAACATGTCCTACACACCTCATATATGAGTTGTTTCTCTTATTATTTCTAGTTTTAATTACCAGATGTTAACCAGAATTCTTAACTCTCATTAACTTTAATTTTTAGAAGCATGTACTTTCTCATAGCATGATTTTTCAATGTGGCACAAGACATGTTTGCTAACAGACCAAATATCTTTAATTTTTCTGTAATAAGAAGCTAAAATTACATCACCTTAAAGAAATTAATGTTTCAGTATTTTATCTTATTTGGAAATTTTCTAAATATGTAAATGAATATTCATCATTTAATTTCATTTAGCGAAATTCCAAGAGTGTAAGTTACCAAAGAGATTTGCGAAGCTATTTTTAAATGGACACATTGTAATACAAAACAAAGCTAACCATCATCAAGTAATTCTCTGTTAGCTATTTTTACAGTATGTGCATGTCAGACAGTCATCATGAAAGCAAGAATCCTAAAAAGTTAAATACATGATTTTTGTTGCTATTTTACTGCTACATATGATATACATGAAGTAATGGACACTGTACTTCCACTTGTACATTTATTCTTAGGTTGACCTCATAGATCTATAATCTGAAACATGTAGTAAAGATAACATAAACTTATTTGACTAGTAAACCCAAGTAAAATTAAAACGTTATGCTGATATTGTACTCAAAACTGGTAACTCAAAAGACACAAATATTTTTATTAAACCAAAAATATTGAATTAGTCTTGTTGTGTTTTCCAAAGATGTATCTAAGTCATGTGAACTTGAAAAGCATTTGGGTTAGTTTCTATACTTCCAAGAGTTTAAAGAATACTTAATTTATGTAAGCACTCATTTTTCTCTAAGCCAATTAGAGCTCTTTTATAATTTTGTCTATACCATCCAGAGGTAGAAAAATGTTACACATATATAACATAAATAGACTTTCTTAAACATAGACATATGATGAGATCCTATAGCTTTCATTTTAGTTTTAGTCACATACCAGGTAAAATATATAAAACTCATCAGTTTGTAAAAGAATGTCTGAATCAGAATTGTATTTCTGGCCAATGCAATGAGATTATCTGCACAGAAGGCTAGAACGTTTTACCAATATTTGTAGAAAAGATTTGAAATATTTTGCATTTGCTAGTTTCTATATAGCTCCTTTTTTGTTTTCCTCCAATAAATCATTTCCCTTAAATTTGCATTTCCAAAGTGCTCTAAGATAAGATAAGGTAGAAAATTTACATTTCAAAGACATGGAGCTTAGACTTTATGATTAAACACCATCATTTGCGGAAACAAAAAAGCATATAGGTGAAGGACCAGTTAAGACAAGGAGGCCAGGAAAGCCACCTTAAAGAAAGGTAAGGCTTGTTATGTAGATTTAAGCCAGTTCCTTTTCCATTGTAACAGTTTTTAGTGATGCCTCCTTCTTCTCTTTCTGATGCAGAGAGGCCTTACAAATGAAGGTTTCCTTTATGGAAGTACATTTTTCTTACAAAAGTTTCCCAAAATAATCAGCTGAAAATAGTACTTACGCTGAAAAGGCATATTTTGGAGACTAATTTAGCTGAATAGGCAGCTTCCTAGCCCAGCCTGTGTTTTTCAAACTATATTACTGAGTTTAGAGCAGAACCCAAAATGAATAGGGCAGACAAGGCATTTCCTATGCCTGGACTCAGCATGAGACCAGAATGTTTTACAAATAGTACTTCTGATCTTGCCTTATCATCAGAGACCGGTTTATTCTTTTTTTGGTTACAAGATGGAATGACAGAATAGTGGACTTTTTTTGAGGGAATATTTTAGGAATGGATTCTAGGAGATTATTTGCTATTTTCGTAGTCTTCTATTGGTCCACTCCTGAAAGATTGAGTGGTTGGATCTGTCAGAGGTGTTTGAGCCAGAGCAACTCCATCTTGAATAGGAGTTGGGTAAAATGGGGCTGAAACCAACTGGGCTGCATTCCCAGATGGTTAAGGCATTCTAAATCATAGGGTGAGATTGGAGGTTGGTATAAGATACAGGTCATAATGACCTTGCTGATAAAGCAGTTTGCAGTAAAGAAGCCAGCTCTAACCCACCAAAACCAAGATGGCAACAAGAGTGACCTCTGGTCTCCCTCACTGCTACACTCCCACCAGCACCATTGACAGTTTGCAAATACCATGGCAACATCAGGAAGTTATCCCATATGGTCTAAAAAAGGTAGGCATGAATAATCCACCCCTTGTATAACTTTTCATCAAGAATTAACCATAAAAATGGCCAACCAGCAGCTCTGCGGGCGGTTCTGTCTAAGGAGTAGCCATTCTTTTATTCCTTTACTTTCCTAATAAACTGGCTTTCACTTTATTGTATGGATTCACCCTGAATTCTTTCTTGCACAAGATCCAAGAACCCTCTCTTGGGGTCTGGATTAGGACACTTTTCCTTAACACATCTTTGATATCTTTCTCAAGTACTTGCCATTTGGCTTCAGTTATTAATTTATGGGCTTTGCCAGGTGCAAGTATCATGTGAATAAATAGTAAAGATCAAGAGCCTTAGATTATATCCTTCAACGAGAATTTTAAATTCCTAAGCAATTTTCTGAGGCTTTTCCTTCAAAAGAGGAAACCATTGACTATATATCTGAACTCAAGACTTTGACCAAAGAAGTTAAAGAAGCAAACCTGGTTTATCTGCGCCTAACTTTATAAGGCATTTATCTACTTTTATTTTCATCTGTAGGGTAGGAAAGTATCTAAGTGAAAAATTTTTCAGAGTAAGAGAGAAGGATAAAAAGAAAATAAGAGTAGTGAGAGTTGTCAGGCAAGATATTATTTTTTCTGTTTCATCAAGTAGTTGCTTAAGCTTTTCATTTGCCTTTAGTAAGGATTTTTTTGGAGGGGCAATTTTTGATTCATTTTGTCTTTTTGGAGCCTCCATATGCCAATGAAAAAATACATCCCATTGTTTCTGAGGAATTTTGAATCCTTTATTTTCTAATGCAGCTCACAAGTGAATAATTTTAACTAGGTTAAAAATTCTTCACTGTGGCCATTGTAACTCTTAAGTTGCCTTTGGTAAGGTCTATTCATTTTCCCTAGAAAAGCACAGGGCCTGAGTCCATAGTCCTCATACATGAGATTGGCTAGAGTTCCAGATGATGGAGTTCTAGACTCCTCGGATCCAGAAGAGCCCATGATTCCCTGTCTCCTCATATCTTACCTACTAGAGGCCTCTCTTCTGGAACCAGTTTGGTTTTTATCATGACTTCCAGACCCAGCCCAGATTTAAAATGTTCAAATGAACTCAGAGAACTTGACAACAGTAGCAGAGCTTGTATACAAGAGCAATCTCCAAATGCACAGCAAGAAGCAGTGAGCACAAAGGGTTCAGTGAGGTACCTATGCCTGTTTACTCATTGCTCCCAGGAGTCATCATGGGGGGTGGGGGTAAACTCCTTCAGATTCTAGTTCTGACACCAAAACTGTTAAAAGAAAAACTTTAGACAAAATGAATTTTCAAAAGTCTATTTAAGCAAAGAACAATTCATGAATTGGGCAGCACTCAGAACCAGTAGTTCAGAGAGCTCCACTGCAGCAGCATGGGCAGAAAGTTTTTATAGGCTAAATACAGAAGGAAGACAAGGAAAATATATTTGGCCAGGTATGTTGGTTCACACATAATCTCAGCACTTTGAGAGGCCAGAACTGGGGGATTACTTGAGGCCAAGAGTTTGAGACCAGTCTGGGCAAGATAGTGAGACCCCATCTCTATTTAATAATAGAATATATTTAAATATTGTTGCAAATATTGAAATTGACATTTTAATATAATATAAACATATAAATATATTTATATTTTAATATATTAAATATATATTATTGTATATTCATATATAATATATAGTAAATAATATAATAAATATTAAATATATTTTATATTATAAATATATAATATAAATATATTAAATATATTATATATAATATATATGTTTTTTGTTTTTGTTTTTGGCAATTTCTGATTGTTAAATTCTCTGGTTCTGTCTTACTGTTTACATGGGGCTTTGATTTGCTCAGTAGGAACGTAAAGCCCTGGAGCCACTCCAGCGTAATAGCCTCCCAACTTTAAAAAAATTTAACAGAACTTTCTAACAAAGTTGTTCAAGTCTACATTGCAAGAAAGTAGTGGGCCCACCATAGAGTTCATAAGGTCTAACACTGTAAGATGTCATAGAAATAATTCCTATCATGGGTTAGAGGTTGGCCTAGAACAGACACATACACACACACACACACACACGTATAACATCTCTTTTTGGCTCAGCTACTTACCAGCTGTGTGACCTTAAGCAAGTTTCTTGACCTCTCTAAGCTTCTGTTTCCTTCTCTATAAAAAAGTAATGGAGCCTATGTCATGGAATGGTTGTAAGAACTAGACAGATAATACATGTACAGCATTTAATGCCTGGCGCATTAATAAATATTCAACAGATGTTAGATCTTACACTAACTCTCAGAGCTAATTATCTTAAGTTCCCCGTAAGTTACAGAGAGGTGAACATAACGCAGTAGGAAGGAGCATAGACTCTGGAGCCAGACTGCCTGGATTTCAAGCGCAGCTCTACCATGTAAATAATTTAACTTCTCTGTTTCTTGATTTTCTCATCTGTAAAATGGATATTATAATAATCCTTACTTCAAAGATTGTTGTGAGGAGTAAATGAGCTAATATATGTCAAGTGCTTAGAAGTGTGCTTACTATATGTAAGTACAGTCATGCATCACTGGGAACAAGAATATATTCTGAGAAATGTGTTTTTAGGAGCCTTGGTTGTGTGAACATCGTAGAGTATACTTACACAAACCTAGAGGCTATAGCCTACTACACACCTAAGCAATATGGTACAGCCTATGGCTTCTAGGCTACAAACCTACAACATGTTACTGTACCGAATACTGTATGCAATTATAACACGATGGTATCTGTGTATGGTTAGATATAACCATAGAAAACGTAGTAAAAATACCATGTAAAAAATAAAAAATGGTACACCTGTTTACGACATTTACCGTGAATAGAGCTTGCAGGACTGGAAGTTGCTCTGGATGAGTCAATGAGTGAGTGTGAGTGAACGTGAAGGCCTAGGACATTACTGTACACTCCTGTAGACTTAATCAACACTGTACACTTAACCTACACTAAATTCATTTTTAAAAGTATTTTTCTTTCTTTGATAATAAATTAATCTTAGTTTACTGTAACTTTTTTACTTTATAAACTTTGTAATGTTTTCAAATTTTTTGACTTTTGTAAGAACAACTTAAGACACAAACACATCGTATATTTACACAAAATTATTTTCTTTCTCTCCATATTCTACAAGTTTTCCTATTTTAAAATTTTTATTTTATTTTTTACTTTTTACACATTTTTGTTAAAACCTAAAACAAACATACACGTTACCTAGGCCTACACAGGGTCAGGATCATCAATATCACTGTCTTCCATCTGCACATCTTATCCCACTGGAAGGTCTTCAGGGGGATTAACACACATGAAGCTGTCATCTCCTATGATAACAATGCCTTCTTCTGGAATACCTCCCAATGGACCTGCCTGAGGCTGTCTTACAATTAACTTCTTATTACGTATAAGGAGTACTGGGCACAGTGGCTCATGCCTGTAATCCCAGCACTTTGGGAGGCTGAGACAGGTGGATCACCTGAGGTCAGGAGTTCAAGACCAGCCTACCCAAAATGGTGAAACCTCGTCTCTACTAAAAATACAAAACATTAGCCGGGGCCTGTAATCGCAGCTACTCGGGAGGCTGAGGCAGGAGAACTGCTTGAACCCAGGAGGCGGAGCTTGCAGTGAGCTGAGATCCGGCCACCGCACTTCAGCCTGGGCGACAGAGCGAGACTCCGTCTCAAAAAAAAAAAAAAAAAAAAAAAAAAACTTCAGAAAAATTAAGTATAAGGAGTACACTTTAAAATAATGATAAATAGTATAGTAAATACATAAACCAGTAACCATAGTCATTTATTATCAAGTATTATGTACTATACATGATTGTATCTGCTATAATTTTATGTGCTGGCAGTACCCATAGGTCTGTTTATGCCAGCATCACCACAAACACATGAGTAATACATAGATGATTGATGGATAGATGACTGATTGATAGATAGATAGATAGATAGATAGATAGATAGATAGATAGATTATTACAGGTATATGACCTTATGCAACTGGGGGAGTTGGCTAAGCAGTTTCTGTAAAATTGTTGTCTTCATGTCTGATGCTGGAACTTGAAGTCCTCAGGGCAAGCAGTTGGGAAGGGAAGGTGAGTGTACAGTGGAGAACAAGAATAAGCTAGAACCCATACACATGAGCCAAAACCCACACAGATAAATAAGTAATGTCAGTTCTTGTTGCCTCAACATGGATAGTATGAGCATCCTACAGAAACCAGGTCCATCATCATTGGAACTAAACAGACGCACCTGGCCCAGGAGTCAGAGAAGCTGAAGGAGGAGTCAGATAGGCTAGAGTAATTGCAGGCCCAGCCACTGCCTTGCTCCAATGGATAAGCAAGAACTTGTATGAGCTGAAAAGTGGATGCTGCTTCACTTCCCATAAGACTGTCTCTGGGGGATCCCCTAAGTGGCAATATATAAGAAAGAGATTCTGGGAAATATAGTTCAGCCTAGCAAAATTCATACATGACAAAGCTACTACATTGAATCAGAGAATGCAGCTAAGACCTGAAGTCAAAATGAGGCTCTTGTCTCAACTCAGACCTTAGGGCAGGCCTGTGGCAATGGATCTGACCTAGAGAACAACAGAAAAGGGTGTCAGCCTCCTTGCACACCGGAGGATGGCAGAGTATAAACAGGGGATTCGGTGGCTTTACCAGTGTGGTAGCACCAGAGATAGGATTATTACTAAGCTAAGGAGGTTTAAGTTATCAGAGCTATTACTTGCAAAGATCTGTCCAAGACATTAGGGGGACACTATCAAATCAATAGTCATAATTTTTGCGTTTCCAAACTTGTTCAATTTAAGTATGACATGACCTCGGTCCCTCCCTCAATCTCTGCTTAACGTGGTCTAGTGGGCATCGGATTGTCACTGAATTCCCTATATGTTATTTCTTCTACCATGGAAGAAAGCAAGAGAAATGGAGAGGTGGCAGAATTTTTTGTCCCCAAAACTTCTTCTAGGGGAGAGAATCTCCTAAAGAGAAAGTTATATTGTGCCTAGAGTGTCTTTCTTTAAGGGTTGATAATGGAACAATGGGAAAAGAGGCAAATTGTCACATGTAAAGAAACCAACCAGCTGGTCACCAAACTCATTTCCTCTTCTTCATGGGCACAGGCCTAGACATTTCCCACCCTCTCTCGTGGCCTGTGGCAGATTTCTAATGGAATACGAAAGGAAGCAACAGGCACTGTTTCCAGCTTTGGCTGATAAGAATCATCCATATACAGTTTGTCCATGTACTTTCTCCTGCTGGGTGAGGTAAAAGAGAGAAGACATCCACCACCACTACCACCAAGGGAAACTTGAGAGCCTGTGTTAAAAATAGAAGAGCCATGAAATGGCTTCTTCCATCCAGAAGCCGTGTCAGAATGTCACATAAGTGAAAACTGAAGTCTTACTGTGTGAATTCACTGAGATTCAGGGTTCTAATCTATTGCAGAAGCTAGGATCCTGTACAAAGAAACATACCTATATAATTGTTTGTGTTTGGTTTTGGGGGGGTATTTTTGTTTTTGGTTTTTTTTTTTGAGATGGAGTCTTTCTTTGCCGCCCAGGCTGGAGTGCGATGGCACGATCTCAGCTCACTGCAACCTCTACCTCCCGGGATCAAGCGATTCTCCTGCTTCAGCCTCCCAAGTAGCTGGGATTACAGGTGCACACCACTATGCCCAGCTAATTTTTGTATTTTTAGTAGAGACGGGGTCTCACCATATTGGTCAGGATGGCCTTGAACTCCTGACCTTTTGATCTGTCCACCTTGGCCTCCCAAAGTGCTGGGATTACAGATGTGAGTCACCACACCTAGCCCAAATTAGCCATTTTCTTAAATCAAAAATAAGTATCACATGAACAATGTGGTAAAGAAACTTAAAGAGAGAAAGATCTGTTTTGTCAGCCATGAGAGCTCCATAGGGTAGATGGATTGTGTATTAGACCTTCAAAGTTAAATGCGGTTTAATAGCAAAATATTAAAGAAAGCAGTTCCACATGGAGAAACAGTAAGAGCCAAAACTAAGATGTGGAAAGGATAATAGTAGATTGGCTAGAACATAAGTTTTACGTAAAAGAATAATGGGCAATTAAACTGGAATGGCATGTTGAGGTCAATTTTGGAAGGTTTTCCATGGCAAGCTAAGGAAATTGGCTTTTATACTTATATTTCCGGTAGTGAGTCATTGAAGATTCTTGAGCAGAGTGGTGACACAACCCAAATGGAACTTTAGGAAGATAGTGCTCATAGCAATTGTAAGATGGCCTAAAGACAGAGAGGGGAAACCACAGCCATAATCCAAAAATATGAGAATAAGAACCTGAATGAGAGCAGTGTTGTGAGACAGTTCTTTATGGGCCTCTCACAGCTTAGTTGTCCAAATAATGTCAAAATGTATTGTAATCTCTAAAGCACAATATAAATATCAATTATTATTTTTATTACCATTAACATTATTAAAGAAAAAGGAAGGGGATGAAATTTTGAGCCAATGTTTGCTGCTTAAACAAGCAATCCTCAATAAAGTTGGAGGTGGGAGACGACAGATTAAACTAATGGTTAAAGTGGGTTTTGGGAATTATTTGTAATTGTCAGTTTTTAAAATTCTCTCATTCTCCCCATTAATGTGGAAACTTCAGAGTCAATCATATCAGAACCAGTGGGAAACATCTGATGAGGGATAGGAGAGAGACACAGAAAGATTATGCTGGGAATTGTTAAGAAGAAGATTCTTCCATGAATAATGGTAAGTTTCTCTTTAGTGATCATAAAATTTTTATTTAAAATGCATTTCTGTGTTGCTTATTTCTTCCACTCTTCATTTTTTGTATCCACAAGTCACACCAGCTTTGCTGAAGTGATAACTGATAGCACTCAGCCAGGATTGAGACTAAGCATAGCACATTATTGGAGGTTTCAGCCTTTTCACAGGACTTGCAATGTCAATAGAGCATACATTGATGGGAGGGAAGATGAAATTAGTACTTGCTTGTGTATTTGGATAGAAACAAGAATGTAAGCATCACTCCGTGGGGACCAGTATAGGGGAGATGCTCTTCTACCCTGGTACCTTTTAAGTGCATTACACTGAAATATTTATGCTTGTTGCATTGCAAATAAAAGGAATCCAATAAATGCTAAACTCATAACATTATTAATTTATTGGACATCTATGGTCCTGTACCTCCAGTAATCACAGGAAGTCTTCAAACAACAAACAATTCTTTAAAAAAAAATAAAAATAAAAAAGATAAAATAATGAGGTCAGCAGGAATAAATGGATACTCGTTAAAGGTCAGAAACGAGGAAAGAGAGTTTCGTTCAGTTCAGAACCGCTCACTGAGCCCCTACGATATAATGGGCGTTTGTGTAAGTTGCCAGAAATACAAAGATGAAGGACACAGGGCCCGTCCTTGGGGAGCTTCAGCCAGTGAAGGAGAAAGAGGCCTAAAAATATAAAACTGAGGCCATTATAAAAATCAAGACCTTCAGATGTCTACATTGTCAGTAAAAGATTGGACTTGGCAAAGTCCACCAACTGATACAAGAAGAATTACGTGGAAGGTTCTCCATTTTTGCCTAGACTTTAGGAGGAAGAAAAATTTTTCCTTGATAGTTTAAAATCTCACACTGAGATCTCGAATTTAGGGGTGGATAGTTTAAAATCTTGAACTTGAGACTCTGGATTTAAGGTTGGTTCAACATGTGGAGACAAGAAAACCCCAAAGTAAGAAATTAACATTAAAATTGCTCCTGAACTGATCTGGTAGATTGTTTTGTGTTGTTTTTTCCAAAAATGTCCATAAGAACATTTCCCATGCCACGTGCTCTTCTTACAAAATCCCTTTGACATACCGGCTATCAAAAGGTGGAGTCCACTTTCCCTCCCCCTTGAATCTGAGTGAGCCACAACCATGTCAGAAGTGATACCCTATGCTTTCCAAGGTTAGGTAATAAAAGGCAAGACAGCTTTTTTTCTGGCTGTCTTCTGGATGCTCACTGTTAGAATCCAGCCCCATGCCATGAGCCCAGTCACTTCAAGAGGACACATGTAGGCTGTAGGCAATCCAGCCAACAGTTCCAGCTGAGGTCCCAGATAACATTCAGCATTAACCACCAGACATGTGAATGAAAGAGGCTTTATATGACTCAGCCCCCAGCCTTTGATTCTTCTCAGCTAAGGTCCCAGGTACCATGGAGCAGAGACCAGACATCCCCACTGTGCCCTTTTTGAAGTTTTGTCCAATAGACTCCATGAGCTAATTAAATGGTAGTAGTTGTTTTGTGTCACTACACTTGAGGGGTTAGTTTTGCAGCAACAGCAACTAGAACAAATGGTGATATGTCAGAGGTACAGCATGAAAGCAAATATAAGCCTTTTTGAAAAAACACTCATGACTCAAATCACAGACAATGGGAGAGACAAAGACAGAGAGAGAAAGCCTCCAAAGAAGATGAGCTACCCATCAAAAATACAAATGTACAAAAAGAAATCACTCATGAGTGTGAGTCAATAGACACAATAAGCTGCAGAATTAGATCCCAAGAACTTGGAATAATAGTATGATAATCAGACAAGCATATAAAATAAGTATATTTAAAATCATGTACATTTTTAAAAAGCAAAAGCCATTGTAAAACTTAGGAATAGTTTCACTGGTGCGAATAACACAAAACCCAAAATAATTTACTTAAGATAGAAGGTTATTTTGTCTTACGCAAACAAACCCAGAAGTAAGAAGTCTAGCACTGATATGATAGCTCAAAGAGTATGGTGAACTCATAGTCCTTCTATCTTGTGACTTCTACCTCATAGTTAACGATAATTTGGTTCTCAAATTATGGCTTCTACCTCATGGTTCAATATAACTACTCAAGCTCTAATTATTACATCTGCATTCCAGCCAACAAGAAAAGGGAATCCGGGCTAAGAAGTTCTCATCCCTGCCTTTAAGAACACTTCCTGGAAGTCACACCGTATTGGAGCGCATTATTTGTGGCTTCAGCCTTTTCACAGGACTTTCAATGCCTATAGAGGATAAATGTGAGGGACGGAGGAAGGATAGAATTTGTATGCTCTTTTGTCTCTGCATAAAAACAAGAATGTAAATATCACCCCATGGAGGCACAGAACTGGGAAGATGCTTTTCTATCCTGGTACATTTTAAGTGCATTACACTCAATTATTTACATGGACAGTTTGCTTAAACTCTGTACTGGGTTGAATAGTGGCCCCCAAAATTCATATCCACCCAGAAACTCAGAATTTGACCTTTCTGGAAATAACATATTTGCAGGTATAATTAGTTAAAATGAGATCATACTGGATTAAGATGGGCCCTAATCCAGTGACTAGTGTCTTTATAAAAAGAGGAAACAGACAGACAGACACACAGGGAGAATGCCATGTGGCAATGGAGGCAGAGATTGGAGTATGGTATCTACAAGCCATGGAATGCCAAAATTGCCAGCAGCCGTCATCATAAGGTAGGAAAAGGCATGGAAGTAGCCCTCCCCTAGAATCTCACAAGCATGGCCCTGCCAACACCTCGATTTGGGACTTCTGGCCTCCAGAACTGTGAAATAATGAATTTCTGTTGTTTTAAAACACACAGTTTGTCACAGCCCTAGGAAACTAATATATCCCCTACTGGCCAGAATTTAATTACATGGGCACACACATCTGTAGGAGAGATTGGGAGGTGCCTTGATTCTATGCTGCCAGAAATGACATAACAATTACATTCATTTAGTACCAATGTTTGTTAGCTATATATTCTGATTGCCTCATCATACAATGATTTTTGTAATATTATTTTCCATAGAGAAACTAGAAAACTAATTTAGTCTATCTCTAACATGACTAATCAAGATTTAGTGTGGTGGGATTTGGGGGGTATTAATATCTTAGAACAATTTCTTTCCACTTCACAAACAGTTGTTGCTAATTTCATGTATATTTCTAAAATTGTCAAATTTAGGGAAACTTGTATTAAATTTCTTTTATATCTGAGACATTACAAGTGTGTTTGCTGCTTATGGTGTTGCTAAGGGTTTCTGCCTTACAAACACAGGACTTCTAATACATACATTTTTAGAACCCCAATCAAAAAGAGAAATAAAGTATGGTATATTGCCGGACATGGTGGCTCACACCTGTAATCCCTTTGGATTACTTTGGGAGGCCGAGGTGAAAGAAACACTTAAGCCCAGGAGTTTGAGACCAGCCTGGTCAATATCACGAGACCCTTGTCTCTACAAAAATAAAAAAGATTTGTTGGGCGTGGTGGGACACATCTGTGTTCTTAACTACTAGGGAGGATGGGGCAGGAGAATCGCTTAAGCCCTGGAGGTCAAGGCCGCAGTAAGCCGAGATCATGCCACTGCACTCCACCCTGGATGACAGAGTAGGGCCCTGTCTCATTTGAAAAATAAATAAAATTTTTAAAAAGGCATGATGCATTTATGGTTGTATCTGTTTATTCCTGGCAGGAGATAATTTCCATTTTGACTAGACGTCACTGATTACTAAGTTCTCCACTTACAGATCTACATGTCTGACGACCGCATCAAATAAAATTTCACAGAGCAGCTTCTGGTTCTACACACTCCAATCTTGCTTCTCTACCATTACCTGGACTCTTCTGATGCCATGTGCCACAGGACATGTTTATATGACAATGCAACCTCTGGTACTTTATTTTCACATCATGAGCAGCAGGGGTATCCCTGGAAGACATTTCTTCAGTGGGAGAGCCAGGAATAACATGAAAAATTACTCAGAATCCCATAAATATATTTTATTAAATCCAAACTAAATGTATTCCCAACTGGGTTTTCCTTCAGTTTGATTCCAAAATGCCCAGCATCACCCTGCACAAAGAGAGGTGTTATAGAAGGGAAGTAGGAGTGGAAAGAAAATTGGTCTTACCCAAACAGTGTTAACATAGTTTATTTTTGCAAATTAAATACATACATATGATTGTGTAAACATATTGCGATATCCCTTCCCAGGGCACTGAAAGAAGCCTGTCCAAGCAAGGGGCCCTAAAGCTAAGTTTCTTTAGCATTACAGTAGATTCACCTCTGCTAAAAAGAGCTACCATCCAGAACCTGTAAAAATAAAAATAAAAATAAAAATAAAAGACAAATTAGTGATAACAATTATGGGCATAAGAAATGAAAACACTTTTCATAAAAGAGAGAACACAAATGGCCATAAAACTATGAAAAGACATTCAACCTCACCTAAGATGAAAATCAAAATAGCCATTCCAATTAAAAAATATTAATAGCTTTGTAACACAGGGTGATAGCAAGATTGGAAACTTACTTATTACTGTTTACATTGCAAATTGATGCAACCAGTTTGGAGAACAATTGAACAATACCTGCAAAAGTTGAGCCACACATATTCTAAGTCTGGGATTCTACTTTGAGGTATCTACCCTGCAGACACTCTCATATATGTTCACCAGAGAAATGTACAAGGATGTTCATTGCAGCACTGTTATGTTAGAGAGGAGGAATAAGTTCTAGAGCACTAGAGCACTGTCCGATGACTATAGTGAACAGTATTATATAGTTTCAAATAGCTAAAAGGAGGATATTGAACATTCCCAACACAAAGGAATGATAAATGTCTGAGATGATGAATATGCTAATTATTCTGATTTCATCATTTTACATTGTATGTATCAAAGCATCACTGTGTATCCCATACATATGTACAATTATTATTCATCATGTAGAAAATAAAATTAAAAAATAAATAAATCTCTACTCACCCAGGCCCTTACACATTGGCATTTCCAGAACCTTATTTCCTTTTGCCAATGGAGCCTCCATTCCAGGCTTCCTCTTTTTGGCTCCAAAACTCACAAAGGAGCCTAAAGTTGGTCTTTGGATGCACAAAAGATTCACCTGTATTTCAAAATAAACTCTAACTTATTTTGTTAGAAATAAGTGAACAGCTGTCTAAGGTATTTTAAGATATTATATATTAGTATCTCTGCAAGACAGTACTTTGGTAAGTTATAAGAGGTGGTCGTGGCCGGGCGCGGTGGCTCAAGCCTGTAATCCCAGCACTTTGGGAGGCCGAGACGGGCGGATCACGAGGTCAGGAGATCGAGACCATCCTGGCTAACACGGTGAAACCCCGTCTCTACTAAAAAATACAAAAAACTAGCCGGGCGAGGTGGCGGGCACCTGTAGTCCCAGGTACTCGGGAGGCTGAGGCAGGAGAATGGCGTAAACCCAGGAGGCGGAGCTTGCAGTGAGCTGAGATCTGGCCACTGCACTCCAGCCTGGGCCACAAAGCGAGACTCCGTCTCAAAAAAAAAAAAAAAAAAAGAGGTGGTCGTTTTTCAATCTGCTAGAACTTTAGGCTATTGTGACCTAAAGTATTTTCTCAGTTGGGGTGCAAGGCTTATTACTGTGATTTTCATTTCTGGGTAAATGGGGGAAGTAGCAGTGGAGACTGAGAGAAGGAAGTGGTAGGGTTAAATTGAAAAGTATTTCTGAGGTAGCAGAGACCAGGCTTAGTGGCTAATCAGATGTGGCAAATGAAAGAAAGAGACTTTAGTACCTGGGCAAATGGTGATGTCATTCATCTAAATGGGTAATATAGAAAAAGAAGCCATTATTGAGTCTTAGGTGTGTTGACATTGAGGCAGCCATAGGAATGGAGTGGAAATGTTCTGTAGGTGGTAGTATAGCATACATGGAATCCAGAATCAAGAGAAGAGGTCTAGCTGAAGAATATATATAAGCTGTTAGCACTTACATAGAAACTTGAAGTTATGGGTTTCAAGTATGGGCATCATTTGATGAGCATATAGAGCAGTAGATTTTAATTTTGGGGGGCGTGATGGATCCCATTGGAAATCTAATAAAAGCTATGGATCCCTTCCCCTCACTTTGTCTCTTCATCTCCCAGAAATCATCCTATGTGCACATAAAATTCTGTCTATACCAAAGACCTTACTTATGAAGTTGCTGATGTCCCAGGTTTATGTACAACTGTGAGAACATTCAAGAAAGTGCTCCCTGGCTCACGCCTGTAATCCCAGCATTTTGGGATGCCAAGGCAAGGAGATCACCCGAGGTCAGGAGTTCAAGACCAGCCTGACCAATGCAGTGAAACCCTGTCTCTACTAAAAATACAAAAAATTAGCCAGGCCCGGTGGTGCACACCTGTGATCCCAGGTCCCTGGGAGGCTGAGGCAGGAAAATCACTTGAATCCCGGAGGCAGAGGTTGCAGTGAGCTGAGATCACACCACTGCACTCCTGCCTGGGTGAGCCCAGGTTGTCCCAAAAAAAGAAAAAGAAAGAAAGAAAGGAAGTGCTCCCCAAGCCCTTACCCTACCCTTATCCCACCTATAGTACAACTTATCTGACTTATGAGGCACTAGCCCACATGGCAAGAGATCAGGACTGGAAGAATGCTTTGCTTTCTCTGCTTTCTATCTCCTCCCTATGTAAACCCATTGATGAGGTTCCTACCTCTCAACAGTCAAATAATTGATCCTGGGCAATGTCATTACCACACTCCCACGACCTCCTTTGGAACACCTAATGTCTGAACTGATGAAAAGCCCTATGCCTGTGTTTCAGAGTGCTGCGAGCCTGCATGACTCACCAACTCTGATTCTTGATCTGTTTTGTGAACTCCCACCAGTTCTGGGCCATGCTCTGGGTCTGGAATTTTACAATAACTTTAAAGATGAAAATCTTAGGCCGGGCATGGTGGCTTATGCCTGTAATCCCAGCACTTTGGGAGGCCAAGGAGGGTGGATCACGAGGTCAGGAGATACAGACCATCCTGGCTAACACGGTGAAACCCCGTCTCTACTAAAAATACAAAAAATTAGCCGGGCGTGGTGGCGGGCGCCTGTAGTCCCAGCTACTCTGGAGGCTGAGGCAGGATAATGGCGTGAACCCGGGAGGGGGAGCTTGTAGTGAGCCGAGATCGCGCCACTATACTCCAGTCTGGGCGACAGAGCGAGACTCCGTCTCCAAAAAAAAAAAAAAAGAAAGAAAAGAAAATCTTAAAATCACATGCCAAAAAAAAAAAAAAAAAATGAGAGAGAGATCACATGCTATTTTCTAGGTCTCAGATCATAGCCAAGTATTTGGGGGTACATTTCATAGGGCTAAGAGAGATAAACAAGATTGTCTATGGTGAAATAAAACAGCTGCTTTACTACATCCAATGCTTCTAACTGCTCTACATAACAGTTTGCCTCCTGTAAATAATTGTGCTAAACAATAGACCCACCTACAGGATGCTAAGAAAAGTGCAACCATAGGAATTTAAGGCCATCTGTTAGCTGTTCTACTCTCTCTGCTCATCTCTGCCCTATCTCTTTTCAGAAAAATATTCATTCCCCATGTGGTCAACACAGCAGGATTCTGGACCCTTGCTTGTCATCCCACAAGTTTGTGTCCAATGTTATAGGTTGACCAACTCATCCTGAGCAAATCCAGGCTGTCTCCATTTTAAATCGAAATGGAAATTTTATTGGAAATAAATGGAAATTAATGGAAAATTTATCCATTTAAATTGAAATTTTAAATTGAAATGCCCATATCCCAGGAAGCCCCTCAGTCTAAGGCACTGACAAGAAAGTATCAATGGTCCCTGTATCTTATCCTCTCTGCAGAGCAAGAAATTTATGGCATCATCTTGCTGGTAACTGACTTGGCAGCAGGCTGACCAAACAGTAGTATAACTTACACATATGGGTACCCAATTCAAAGTCTAATCATCCTAAGGATCACAAAGTCCTTCTCCCTTTCATCACCTTTGTGAACTTTAAAACTGCAAAGTTGAGTCTTGGATTTCTGAATGCCTTGGCTACAGCACACTTTTCTTTTGGTGTCAATAAGTGCACTTTTTAAAATGTCTATCCTGAAATCAATCACCTCAATACCAATCAATATTTGCCAGGCTTCATTAGATTTTGAGATCACATTGCTCTTAATCGAATTATAATGTACTCATACCCACATTCTTCTGCTCCAGGAAATTCAGTCTTTCACCAGAATCTGCCCCAAAGCGTTTCCGGAAATGCCCTAGAGATGCTTCCCTGCTAGCCAGTCCTTGGAAGACCAGCAGTCTGCCACCAGGCCCCAGATGGTCTCTGGCCCATGAAGCCCTGCTCATTCCACAATCTCCCTGTCTCCCGCTTTCCCACTCCCTACGCCCAGCCTCCTCCCAAGAGTGAACACAGACTCTTTTCCCTAATCGCCACTGCAGCCCTGGGAACCTGATGTAAATGTAACAGGACACCAAGGGGAAGTGCCAGCTGAGTAACGTTAACTGCTCCTGCCTGGGACAATTCTCAGTACAGGGTGAATGGGAGCAAGAACTTCACCGTCAGGTAGGCCTCAGTTCTGCCCTAGTAGTTATGTTATGCTGAAAACCCCATCTACGTTCTCTGAGCTGGCTCCTTCCATCTATAAGATGAAGAAAACGATAAATAGTATCTATCCCACACGAAAACTCATACATGAATGTTGAAAAAGTTGAAACATCCCAAATGCCCATTGGCTGATGAATGGATAAACAAAATGTGGTTGTATTTATCAATGGAATATTATTTGGCAGAAAAAGGAATGAAGTACTGATATACGGTACAGCATCAAGGAACCCGTAAGTGAAAGAAGCCAGTCACAAAAGACCATACATCATACGACTCCAGCCAAATGCAGTGTCCAGAATGGGAAATCTATAGAGAAATAAAGGAGATCAGTGACGGCCTAGGGCAGGGGGTGGAGGTGAGTAGGAAGGAAATGGGCAGTGACTATTAATGGGCATAAGCTTTCTTTGTAGGATGACAAAATGTTCTAAAATTAGATTATGGTGATGGGCACAGAACACTAAATACACTAGAAAAATCCAATGAATTATATATTTTAAATAGGCTGTGTAAATTATATATCAATGAAGCTATTAAAAATAATAATCCGGCTGGGCACGGTGGCTCACGCCTGTAATCCCAGCACACTGGGAGTCCAAGGTGTGTGGGTCACCTGAGGTCAGGAGTTTGAGACCAGCCTGACCAACATAGTGAAACCTCTCTCTACAAAAACACACAAAAAAAATTTGCCCAGGCATGATGGTGGGCATCTGTAATCCCAGCTACTCTCCTGGGAGGCTGAGGCAGGAGAATCGCTTGAACCTGGGAGGCAGAGGTTGCAGCGATCCGAGATCATGCCACTGCAGCCTGGGCAACAGAGTGAGACTCTGTCTCAAAAAACAAAACAAAATAAAAAAGCAGAAAAAAAAAAAAAAACTTTTCCAAAGAGATACGATCTTACAAAGACGTAACTTTGACAAAAAATATACAAAGAACTTTTTGTCAAACCAAACACGTTTCCCCATCTAAAATTTCCAAGCACTGGTAAGGATTATTTCTAAAAATTCTGGATTAATACCTGTGGGGTGCCTACCATGTACCTACCAGGCACAAGTGCAAGGTGTTGGAGGTACAGCAATGGAAGACAGTTTTTGTCCTCAAGTATAACCAAGACAGTCATCCACCCTGTAACAGCATGATTAGCCAGTTCCTCTAATTTAAATTTCTAACTCTAGTGACCATCAACACACCTACCTGCTCAAGTTAATAGAAATCCAGGGAGTATCCTCACTCTCTCATGACTTCCTGTTGTTACAACCCTGGACACTTGCCCCCAACATATCCCACTTAGCAACTTTAGCCCAGGCCTCAAGTGTTAAAGCCAAGGATCAACTTTTTTAACTCACACACCAGCCATTTTCTCAAGGCATACCAGTGTCCAGGTGACTGCATGAGTCGACACTGGGTCCAGAAGCATCTCTTACCTCCAGTTGCTGTTGTGTGGAAACCAGTGATCCATTCAAACTACTCCTCCCACTGTGATAATATAATTTTGTCTTAGAGGAAATATACTTTTCCTGCTGCCCAACCTTGGTCATATTGGCTAACCCAAGCCATCCAATATATTTCACTACATTTTAACCACAAATAGAAAAGGTCTTTCCTTCTAAGAGGTTACTGTGTTCCCACCTAAATATGTCTGATTCCTCCTCAGTAACCTCCAAGCTCCAAGCCCTCCCCATCTAACAGGTATGTAGGAGGGATACCACAGCTCCGTTGTCCAGAACCAGCCCTGGTTAACCCAAAACTCCTTGTTACACTCTTCTCCAAACTCCACTCCCTAAAAAGTACTCTTTCAGAACAAAGTGAGTCTGTCCCAAAGGTTTATTTACTTATTCTCTAGGAACAGGAAACTCATCACTAAATAGACATACTTGTGCATACACACACACATGCATGAACACACACACAGTGACTCCTACAAGGTGCTCTAAATCAGAGTGGTCATGATCAGAAAATGTGAAATTCCAATGTTTCCATGTTGAGAATAAGAGTTTGATCAACTTCTCACTCCCAACCAGTTGAGTTCTAAGTCGTCACATGGGCCTGACCAGTTGCTCTGGCCTCCAGGTTTCCCAGACTCCAGTTTTATTTGAGTAGCCTGCGTACTTTGGCAGGGAGGGGGCTGGAGAACTGAAACAATTGATTGGCTGGAGATGAAATCACAGGGACACCTAAAACTGTCTTCATGTGGCTGAGTCAGTTCCTAGAAGGGGGGCTCAGGACCAGGTGGCATCTCTTGTTCTGTTAAAACGCTGAATCTGAAAAATATCTCAAAGACCAGTTCTTTAGGTTTCACAATAGCGATGTTATCTACAGGAGTAGATGGGAGAGTTATAAATCTTGTGACCCCAGTTTTGTGATTCTGGGGCGGTAAACAACTTATAGAAAAACAAACTAAGCAATGGTAGGTCATTGTTTAACTATGCCTATTCTATAGCGAAGGTCAAGGCCCTACCACAATTTTAGCCTTGTCTTAGGAATGCAGCTTCAGTCCACAAAAAAGGAGTGGGGGGCAATTTTCCTTGCCTCAAAGTTTAACTATGAACTAAATTTCTCTCATACTTATCTTGGCTTCCATGCTAGAAAAAGCAAAAAAGTAACTTAGCCTGTGAGGTTAGAAGCAAGATGGAGTCAGTCACATTAGACTTCTCTCATTACTTATTCCGAAAACGCAATTTCACCAAGAGTTTGGGGGTTCTAATCCTAGAAGGGTGGGGGGTTGGACAGACAACACCATAGATGAGTCTATAATGATGATGATGGAAAAGTTTTGATGTCTTCAGACCACAAAGGCTATTCCTTTATATCTTTTTTGGTACCACATATCCCTACCTTAACCTCTGTTCCAGGATGCCCATATTCTCTCTGTTCACCAACCTGGCCAGTAGCCAACAATTGGCTCAGTAAAGTGGGAATGGGTGGAGAAAATAAAAAGGAAGGAGTTGAAAGAAGTGCCACTTGAAGTGCCCCAGTTGCCATCCCCTACTTTGACCCACAATTTCCACAAAACAGAATTCATATTCTTCACAAATGTGATATTTTAAGTTGCTGATATTCACTCAAATCTATTCTAGTCTTAGAGAAAGTGGCGAAGACCTACCAAGCTTCGAATATCCTTTACTGAGCTTTTTTCTTAATAACTTAGGTGATGAAAACATTCCTTCCCTGATTTGACCACCTTTCAGTTCTGGGGAGTGTCCACCAAGTGACACGAAGGGAATCAGCAGTTTCCCATAAGCATCTGGCTCAGCATGGTGGGCAGAGGTGGTTGGTAATGACGCTGGTTCATCCAGGGAAGGGAGGGCTGGTGAGTGGGTGTGTGTTTAAGAATCACAGCAGGTTCCAAGCAGAGCATCCTACAAGACTGAGAGACAGGATCACCCCAAATTCAGCTAATGCTCATGTTATCACACTGCAGAGGACCCCATTCACCTGAGCAATATAATTGAAAATATAATGGAGGTGACGAGCTTCTTTCTGTTCTGGGCCCCTGGGCCCCAGGTCCTCTGTCTGCTCCAGGCTAGGGGAGGTGCAGGAAGGGTGAGACTCCAGGTGGGTTTTTATTCCCTGATTACACTTGCTGAGCTCTTGGTACAGGACATGTGAAGGACTTGGTGCCAGGACTTGCTGCAGTGACTGGTGAAGAGGCCTTGGACAGACCTGCTGGGGCAATTACAGGTCACAACAGCCTAAAGTTCTAGCAAATTGAGAAATAACCACCTGTTATAACTTACCAAAATACTGTCTTGCAGAGATACGAATATATTCACACCTCAGTGAGCTCTAATGGTATTGTAAAGGGACTGGGACACAGGAACAATGCTGCCTTGGGGGCATGCTGACCAGACAGCTTTCCAAATGCCTGGATGCATTGTGCCTTGGCCACTCACACGCCAACTAGTGGCCCAGAGCTCTGGCAACCTGAAGTCAGGTAATGTGTCTTCCCTGGACACCACGTAGCTGGAGTAGTATTGTTTCCTGAGATGCAAAAAAACAGAACAGCACAGAAATATTGGGCAGTGACACCAGCTGTGACACCATAGCATGTTAAAGGGCCTTTTGCTGTCGAAAGAGCCAACAACTCAACAGTGCCACGTTTGGACCCCTCAGACTAAGCCTTGGAGTGTGCTGGGTTTGCACAGGGTGAGCTGGTGGAACAGTGGTGGAAGCAGCTGAGCCAATGCTAGGCTCCAAGTGGAACCTTAGACTCCTCAAGTGGCGGCCCTGAGAAGGGCTGCTCAGTCAGTGCAGTCTAAAGTCGATGTTTGGAGAACTGCTCATCACCCAGGTCTGGAAACCTCACTCCCAGGGTTATTAGCACATCCAGTAGTAGGTAGAAAAAGAAGAGGAAGACTCATGAAACTTGATTCTGCTCACTGGTTACAGCAATGACCTTGGCTTGGGCAGAGGTAAAAACTCATCTGAAATAAGGTTCCTGGAGTATTTATCATTCTATTTCTCTCTTCTAGGCAAGGAGTTTCCAAACCTAGCCCAGGGCCAATGCCTGGAGCTCTTGTTTGAAATGCAGATTCCTGAACACCAGCCCCAAAGATTCTGATCCAAAAGGGGTGGGGTATACCCAGGAATCTGTATGTGTATCAAGGGCCCTGTTCCAGGTGATCCTGACTTAGGGGATCCAAGGACCGGCATTTGGGAATAACCACTCTAACACACCCCATCTCCATATATTACTGTCATTCACTGAGAATTGGTGGTGCCTCAGATGAGGAGCCAGTGTAACAAACAGCCAGCATGCTCCTACACTCCCGCACAGACGCACCTATGTGTCATGGGGCATGCGTCTCTGAGATCTGCCTCCCAGCCACTTCATACCATCCTTGTAGCACACATGCACATTACACCAATTCAGTTCAGCAAATGTTTATTGGGTACCTACAATAGGCAAGGCACAGTACCAGCTGCTGTGGGCTACAAAGACAAGAAGGCTAGGCCTCACCCTCGAGAGGCTTACAGTCTAATAGGGAGAGATACACTCACAGTAACAAAAATACAAGGCAAAATGAGGTGAGCTCTATGGCAGAGGCCAAAAACAACGGGAGAACAGCGAGCAGGGATAGATCAGACATATCTCAGCCGATCAGATGTTGGATGCAGGGAGTGGCGTTTCCCAGGCCCCGGGAGGTGGGTCGGGTTCACACAGGTGAACTGGAGAAAGAAGCACACTCAGGCACAGGCAACATATAGAGGTGGGAAAGTGCAATGAAATGCTCAGAGAACAGAGATGCCTGCCTTGACCAAAACACAGGAGGCCAACAGGATAACAGAGGACCTAAGCTGGAGAAGCGGTTTCAGGCCAGATAGTGGGATCGCTCATAGCAGGATTTTGTTCTTTTTTTTTTTTTTTTTTTTTTTTTTTTTGAGATGGAGTCTCGCTATGTCGCCCAGGCTGGAGTGCAGTGGCACGATCTCGGCTCACTGCAAGCTCTGTCTCCCGGGTTCACGCCACTCTCCTGCCTCAGCCTCCCAAGTAGCTGGGACTACAGGCGCCAGCCACCATGCCCAGCTAATTTTTTTGTATTTTTAGTAGAGACGGGGTTTCACCATGTTAGCCAGGATGGTCTTGATCTCCTGACCTCGTGATCTGCCCGCCTTGGCCTCCCAAAGTTCTGGGACTACAGGCGTGAGCCACCGTGCCCGGCCTCTTTTTTTTTTTTTTTTTATGAGACAAAGTCTTGATCTACCGCCCAGGCTGGAGTGCAATGCCACAATCATAGTTCACTAGAGCCTCAGCCTCCTGAGATCAAGCGATCCTCCTCCAAGTAGCTGGGACTACAGGCACATGCCACCACACCCAGCTAATTTTGTGTGTATGTGTGTTTTTTGTAGAGACAGGCTCTCACTTTGTTGCACAGGCTGGTCTCAGACTCCTGACCTCACACGATCCTCCTACCTTGGCCTCCAAAAGGGCTGAGATTATAGGCTTAAGCTACCACACCCAGCTATAGTGAGGAGATCTGACTTCATTCCACTGGTAATGGTGAACCATTGAAGGTTTGTGAGCAGAGGAGTGACATGACTTCATTTCCACAAGTCTGGGCACACTGCTGTGAGTAATACATGATTCACTTTATTCTTTTTGTTAACCTTACTCTATGGCTTACACCCATGCCTGGTCTCAAAGCAGAAGTGCAAACCTGAGCCCCCTAACCACACATACTTTCCAGGCTGCACAAAGCAGGAAGCAGTGGCCTTAGCTAGGTAAACTTTGGGCTCATTTAACAGCTTTGCACCTTCTCCACAGAAAAGGAAGTGAGGCTTTCCCGAACGATTTGAGAGTAAAGGGCAGAGCACAAGGACAGTACTTCACAAACTTCTGTCACCTAAGCACGGCAAGAATAAGCTGCAGAGAAAATGGGAGTGCAGAAGAAAATGGTGGAGAGACGCAATTGACATAACTAGCATCATCCAAACTGAACCCTTTCCCGGTATGACTTCTGTAATAACTCACCTCTGCCTCCAGCTAGTGGGAAGGGAGATTCCACAGTCTGACTCACTAGATCAATAGATGGGGTTTCTAAGCGCTCTACACATAGAAGGATCTCTGTGGATAGAGGCTCCTAGGATCCTGCTTAACCATCCAATGAGGAAGGAGAATGGTGCCCACCCGCTCCTGGGCCACCCCAGCCTGCAAAGGGATGCGAGGCCACTGCTGTCCAGGTGGACACAGCAATGCTGGTTAGCGAGGGCTCCCCCAGAACCTCCACACCAGCCGAAGTGGGTGCTTGGGTGGAGAGCACAGAGGGGGGTGAAGTCACAGCTGGGTTTCCGAGGAGAAATGCTCCTGGGGCGCTGGCATGCACCTCCGGGCCTGGCCCAGTGGGGCCTCCGGCACTATTGCTGATGGTCCACAGGCACGGATAGGGGCTGCAGAGACAGAGAAAGAGGGGAAGGGAACGTTCAATGGCACTCCAAGGAAGGAGTGCCGCCTGACAAGCATGCATATAGCACTGAGAAGTTACAAGAGGGCTTCTGGCCATGGCTTTATTTGTAGCTGTGACACAGATTAGTCCTGTTTCTGCAGAAAAGCTAAGAGAAACAGCAAAGTATGGTGGAATGATGATAACATTAAGTATTCTGTTACCAGTGAGTTATTTGGTTTTAGACACAGAATTTCATTTATCTGGGCTCCCTTGCAGCCTATGTAAAATTGGCAGGGCAATAGAAAAAAGGTAAAAAACTGTATGATTTCTGCATCTGATCTCTCCCTGGCCAATGTGCCATAATAACCAGGAAACATCACTGTCAGAAGACTTGAGTTTAAATCCCAGCTCTACCACTTATTAGCTCTGTGGCCTTGGCTAAATTATTTAACATCTCTGAGTGTCAGTTTTCTCATCTTCAAGATGTGGAGTCATAATTTTACCTACCTTACAGAGATTGCTACAAGGATTAAATAGGAGAAGAATATGGTCCTTAGCATGTAGTACTCAGTAAATGGTGGTTGTTATCATTATTTCTTCCATTCCTGGCCTCCACCTGTGATCTCTGGTGCCTGGCAGAAAGGCTGAGAGCTAGAACACTTTCTTTGCCTTCTCTAGTTCTATAGCACTGGTTCACACACTTGGTTGCACATTCGGCACATTGGAATCACTCAGGGAGTTTTTAAAAGTAATATTGCTGCCTGGGTCCCACTCTCACCCCACTCCCCTGCCCCAGAGATTCTGATTGAACTGATCTGGCATGCAGCCTGAGTATGAGGATTTTTTTAAGTTTCCCAGGTGATTGTAATGTTCAGCCAAGCTTGCACCTTAATCTAGATGCAGTTGGAACAGGTGCAATGATCCCAATGTTTTCAGCCTTTAGTCATCACTACATTTCTTACATTTCAGAGTTTCTGCATTGCCCAATAATATTGCTTGAGAATGGGCTTATTATCCAAAGGCAATATTGAATACATTTGTTTTGTTTTGTTTCTAACAAAATATTTATGGAGTCAGGAATTAGTTAAACACACCAACAGGGAAGCCAGAGTTGGCAATGCCATCATTCACCTGGTGCCATTTTTCAGTGCTACAGGCCTCCTTGGACCATATGGAGCCTGCAGTAGCCCATCCTCTGAGCTCTCTCTGAGCTAGCTCAGCTTATGGGGATTCTGGCCCTAATCTTCAGAAGATGCTCTTCTACATTATCTCTTACAGACCCTTTCTGATGCCGCCTGGGCCAGTGGGAGAACCATGGGCTCTGAGCTGTACTGCTTACTGCAGAAACTTTAGCAAGTTTTTAAGGCCTCTGAGCTTCAGTTTCTTCATCAGCAAAACAGGTATTTTAATACCTGCCTTATAGTTGTCTTTGAGTACTACAGATGACTTACATATGGATGACTTATATATATGTAAGTATCCAGTATACAACTTGGCATATGATTATTTAATATCTTCAGGAACCCTCATCTTCATTTTCTTTTTCACTTTCTACCACAGCCCAAATCAATGCTTTTCCCTCAGATCCTCTAGAACAGTGTCAAATGCAAATGATGCTCTAGATCAGTGTCAAAATGCAAACCATAAATGCCAGCTGCATATGTAAGTTTAAATTCTCTAGTAGCCACATTTAGAAAAAAATTAATACATTTATTAATATTTTATTTAACCAAAATATTCCAAATATTATCATTTCAACATGCATTTGATGTAAATATATATAATACACATATATATCACAATATTTACATAATAACATCTATATTTACATATACTATTATATTTTTATATATTTTTATATTTTTCTATTTTAAATATGTTATATATTAAAATATATATTATATATTTATATATAAATTATAAATATATATTAAAATATATAGTATATATTTTATATATGACATATATAAAATATAAATGGTGTTTTTTTATATATAATATATAAAACATATACTATATATTTGAATATATTCAACATATATTAAATATACATACTATATATTTAAAATATGGAAATATATAAAAATATATAATATAGTAGTATATATTATATATATATTAAAAATTGGGATATTTATTCTTTGTTTCACACTAAATCTTCAAAATCCTGTGGGTATTACACTCACAATGTATCTCAACTTGGACTAGCTGCATTTCAAGTGTTTGACAACCACAGGTGGCTACTGCACTGGACAGCAACACCCAGGAACTCTATCAGCAACACCCAGGAACTTGGTAGAAATGTAGAATCTCAGGCCCCCACCCAGACCTACCAATCAGATTCTGCATTTTAACAACAACCCCAGGTGATTCTAAGCCATCACATTCTCCTTTTTCTAGACTTACAAATCATAAGTCATCTGACGTCTTCCCAAATCCAATCCTTTTTTTTTTTTTTTTTTTGAGACAGAGTTTCACTCTTGTTGCCCAAGCTGGAGTGCAGTGCCTCTGCAACCTCTGCCTCCTGGGTTCAAGTGATTCTCCTGCCTTAGCCTCCCAAGTAGCTGGGATTATAGGCATGCACCATCACACTGGCTAATTTTTGTATTTTTAGTAGAGACGAGATTTTACCATGTTGGTCAGGCTGGTCTCAAATCAGGGATCCACCTGCCTTGGCCTCCCAAAGTGCTGGGATTACAGGTGTGAGCCACTGCACTGAGTCAAGTCTCATCTTTTAATTTTGAATCCACTTTGGGCCTTCTCAAAATTCTGCATAACCATATTGAACATAATAGCTGACATTTACACAGAATGTTACTGCTTACAAAGCATGTTAATGCATTTTCTAATTTCTGCATTTGATGCTCACGGTAACTCTACAAAGTAGGTCATATTATTTCCATGAAAAAGATAAGAAAGCTGAAGCTCAGTAGGTTAAGAAAATTGCCCAAAGCCACAAAGTCACTACTGAGGTAGAATTGGGACTCAAACCCCTGCCTGTCAGACTCAAAGGGGCCTTCTCTTCCCACTTAGCCATTCGGATTTCTAGAAGTCCGAACTTAATGCAGGTCGCTGGTGTGAGGACTAAACCATGGGGTCCTCCATGCTACACTTAGCCCTCTTACCAGGGTTGTGAGACCAGGCATCCACAATATGTCCCCACTTTAGGATGGGTGACTCACGGGAAAGTGGACAATAGTGGGTCTTGACTTCTCAGTGTATGTTTATACTTTTCCTCTTCAATTCCTCTACAGTCAGTATCTATTTGCTACCACCAGAGTTTAAAGTGTTTCTGACTGGTTTAAGACAAATGATCCCAGGCCATAATGTCTATCCCTTTTTTTTTTTTTCTTTTTGAGACAGAGTTTCACTCTTGTTGCACAAGCTGGAGTGCAATGGCGTGATCTCAGCTCACTGCAACCTCTGCCTCCCAGGTTCAAGCGATTCTCCTGCCTCAGCCTTCCGAGTAGCTAGGATTACAAGCACACGCCACCATGCCCAACTAATTGTTGTATTTTTAGTAGAGACGGGGTTTCACTATGTTGGCCAGGCTGGTCTCGAATTGCTGACCTCAGGTGATCCACCTGCCTTGGCCTCCCAAAGTGCTGGGATTACAGGCATGAGCCACCATGCCCTGGCTATCCTTTTAAATATAAGAAACAGGATATGACTGAGCTGTTTCTCCAGTTATGAAAGAACTCCATCCTGTTGCCACTTTGACTTCTTAGTGGTTTAGAAGTCAGGACAATAGGTTAGACCAAGCCACCCTAGGAAATAGAATGAACTTGAGTCCCCAGTGCTAAAGTAAACCCCTAAGACCACCAATGAGCGAGCTGATGGTGTTGCTCTTACCTGGGACCTGGATTGATTGGTCCATTGGTGTGGGGTACAGACAGGATGCTGGCATGGGGTGTGGAGGATAAGGATGTCCAGCTGTCAGGTCCCGAGAAAACTTGCAGATTATTGCTTGAGCTTTCTATCAAATTCACTTTGGGGAAATAACAACAGTTGAATTGATAGCAAATGTAGAAAACATAAATATGGTGACCAGTGACATTATCCTAAGGCAAAATATAACCATGGCTTGCACCACAGGCACCAACAGTTTGTTAGGTCTTTCTCAGGGAAATAGAAACTAAAAAGAAACAGGTTTCTTGAATATCGACCATATGCCAGGTGTCATTCATAGTTTAATCTTCACACCGGTGACTCCTTAACTCCATCTTATAGATAAGCCTCAGGGTGGTAGGATTTTTTGCCCTGGGTATCACCGATCTGTCTAACTCATTTCACCACAGTCACTCTCTTTCAAGAAGGGACCATACCAGCCTCCCCTCAAGCTAAGCCTAAGGGCCACCAGTGCCCCAGATGAGATTTCTGAGGTCCAGGAACTTATCCTTCTCAACCATCCCCTAGAAGGTTTAAATATCTCAAGCACAGTGCCTTTTGACCAGGTGTGGTGCTCACACCTGTAATCCTGGCACTTTGGGAGTCCAAGGCAGGGGGATCCCTTGAGCCAGGAATTTGAGAACTTTCTGGGCAACACAGAGAGACACCATCTCTACAATTAAAAAAAAGAAAAAAAAATCATACCTTTTTATAAAAAGAAGTAGATTGTATGATCTCACTTATATGTGGACTCTAAGATTAAAGTTGAATACATAAAAGCAGAGAGTACAGCAGTGGTTACCAGGGGTGGGAAGCTGGGGAAATGAGATATTGGTCAAAGGATGTAAAATTGCATTTATGTAAGATGAGTAAGTCTAGAGATCTAACTTACAATCTGAAGACTATAGTTAGTAATACTGTACTGTGTACTGGAAATTTGCTAAGAGAGTAGATTTCAGGTGCTTTCATCATGAAAAACAGTAACTATGTGAGGAGATGGACATGTTAATTTGTCTGACAGCAGTAATCACTTCACTATGCATATTATATCAAAACATCATGTTGTACAACTTAAATATACACAGTTTTTATAGAGGGGAAAAAGAAGAATGTCTTCCATTTCTTTGAATCCCTATTTGCATAAATAGTGTATATATAAGAGAGAGGAAGAAGGCAGAGGGAGGGAGGAAGGAAAGGAAAGGGGGAGAAAAGAGAGAGAGGAGGAAGATTCCAACGTCTATCTCTGGTGCTATGGTTTGAATGTGTCCCCCAACGTTCATGTGTTGGGAACTTAACTCCCAATGCAACAGTGTTGAGAGGTGGGGCCTTTAAGAGGTGATTAGGCCGTGGGGGCTCTACCCTCGTGAATGGGTTAATGCCAATATTGCAGGAGTGGGTTTCTGATAAAAGGATGGGTTTAGCCTCCTGCCCTCTCCCCCTCTCTTTCCCTGACTATCCGTGTGATGCCTTCTGCAACATTATAATACAGCCAGAAGACCCTTACCATATGCTGGCACCTTAATCTTCAACTCCCCAGCCTCCAGGACTACGAGAAAATAAATTTCCATTGCTTATAAATTACCCTATCTCAAGTGTTTTCTTATAGCACCACAAAGGGGACTAGGACACCTGCCCATGTCTCTTCTTTTTACGATCTGGCACTTGCAAGCTCTCCAGCCCTAACTCTTGCATTTTCCATCTGTCCGCACTCCCCCTACATTCTGCTCCAAAGCTATTCCCAGACAACCTAGGGTCTTTCCCCCTTCTGTGTCTTTGCTCAGCCCACTCTCTCTACCTGGAATGTCCTGCGCCTGTGCCTGTGGCACATACCATCCTCCACCTTCTGCCCCTGCCCACTCTCACTCTGTCCTTTTCTATTCATCTTTCAAGGCTCAATTTAAATGTTAACCCCTCTGGGCAGCCTTTGCTGCCCCACCAGGCATATCCAGCTGCTCTTTTTCCTTCATTCCCATGGCACCCTGACTTGTGTGTTTTGTAGGCTGTTTCTCAAACTCTAGAGCACTTATGAATCCCCTGGAGATCTTGTTAAAATGCAGACCCTGATTCAGGAGTAGAGCCTGAAAGTCTACATTTCTGACAAGTTCCCAGGTGATGCTTCTGCATTATATTAGGATTCGTTATTTACATATTTGTGCAAACCCGAGCTCCTCCAGGGAAGAAGCTATGTCTTTTTTTTTTTTTTTTTTTTTTTTTTTTTTTTTTTTTTTTTTTGAGATAGCATCTTGCTCTTGTTGCCCAGGCTGGAGTGCAATGGCACGATCTTGGCTCACTTCAGCCTCCACCTCCCAGATTCAAGCGATTCTCCTGCCTCAGGCTCCCAAGTAGCTGGGATTACAGGCGCCCACCACCACACCTGGCTAATTTTTGTATTTTTAGTACAGACGGGGTTTCGACATGTTAGCCAGGCTGGTCTCGAACTCCTGACCTTGTGATCTGCCCGCCTCGGTCTCCTAAAGTGCTAGGATTACAGGCATGAGCTACCACACCCGGCCCTGAAGCTATGTCTTAATCACTTTTCTATCCCACTGCCTAGAAGAACATGGTACGCAGTAGGTGCTCAAAATATGTGATTCGATGCTGACTGCAGGAAAGAACAAGAAAGTAGAGCAAGCCCCAGATCAGTTTCTGCTACTGGTAAGCTACATAATCCCCCCTTCTGGCAATGGTTGAGGTTGCCAAGGGTAGCAGGCTAAGGGACACAGGGACAGGTAGCTGGTGACCAGGAGGACCCTCTACAAATGCAGAGCTCAGGGTGTCACCGAGGAAGGAAGGAGGCTGGAATCCAAATACTCTCCACTATCTCCCATGCCATGAACTTTGCTTGTTTTATTGAGTGTCAATCTCTTCATATTAGTATAGAATCTCCAAACGGGCAGGGCATTTGTCCATTTCACTCCTGTGCTTGAAACAGAGCCCGGCATATAGTCAATCCTCAATAAATATTTGTTGCATGAATAATTTAATGAAAAAAATAACCATTGTTTTCATTTCTCCCTTCTTTCTACAAATCTAATAACCAGGCAAGGATTGGGTCTACATAAGACAAAGGTGGAAAAGATAGTAGTCAATGAGAAAAAAGCACACAAACAATACTGCTAACTTAAAAAAACAGTCGGACAGCAAAAATTATTTTAAAATATTAAGGTTGGGTTTGCATGTCTCCAACTGAATCCATCTAAGGCCTGAACATACAGGGATCCAGCTCCCCAGAGACCTTCCCAGTGGCTCCCTAACACTAGACCCAGTATTCCCTGAACTGAGCCATGAATGCAACCATAGAAAGGAGCCACGTGAAGGTGATGAACTGAGTGTTTCAGACCCACACAGCTTGATGTGGCTTTTAGAGATCTGCCTGAACTGCTCAGAACACCAGTGTCCTGGCCTTTTATGCCCATTAGAAACCAGAAGACTGTGGGTTTTATGAAATAACTAAAAAAAAAACAGACAAACAAACAAAAAAAACTAAGATTGTTATACCTAGTTAATCAAATATTTGTACATAAAATAAAAAAACATAAAAACAATAATATCATAGATGTATATTAGATGAAAAGGTATATTCCATCTTTAGCTACTCCTTTTCCTAGCTGTTTATCCATTTCTCCTGGCTGCCCCGACCCCAGCTCATACCCCAAGGGTTTAATAGCAGAGTCACAGACCTGAGGGAGAATGGTTTCTATGCATGTACGCAGAAGGGTAGGGAGCCTGCCGGTGTCCTCGGAGGCCCGAATAGTGCTCACAGCCATGGTGGGTGTGGGGAGCAGGCAGAGGCAGAGGAGCGGCATACTGGTAATTGGAGTTTCCTGCTGTACACACTCCTTCCGGATTGGAAAAGATCCAGCCTCCCACTAAAATAGACAAGAGGAAGACACCAAGACTGAGTCTGTGAACTCCTACACCAAAAATCAGGTGACCAGCTACTTTATACAACTACAATTCTTGTAAATGACACTGATGCCAGCCTGTGTGTTGGTACCATCCCCCAGCTGCCACTGCCCTTGCCCAGGAGCAGGTAACTTGGCTTCTCTGGAAATGCATGACCAGTCCTGAAACTGCCTTTGCAAAAATTATATCAGTGAGAAAATTATGGCAGTCAGAGAGATCTGATCTACCCAATCTCCCTCTTGCCTTTAGCCTTCAAGCTGCCAAACTAGCTTTGGAAGACATTTAGCTTATAGTTTAAATAATAGTAACCCTTCTCTAAAACTCAACTGCCTTTGTAAAGCAAATGAAAGACTACCAGGTTAGGAGCACAGAGGAGCCTAAATTCTGCTAATGTGTAGACACACATGATTGCCAGCCATTATTCCAGACTTCACAAGATAGGCAACTTTCCCAATTACTTCTGCAGATTACATCACTATTGTAGAACCTCAGATAGGCCTTCAGAGATATCTTTTCAGCTTTTTGGCATATCTGACAGCAGTGGCTCCACCTGGACCCAGCAACCCCACCTGTGGCCCCACCCAGAAGTGACTCAGCACCAGAGGACAGCTTCAATTCCCTGTGATTTCATCTCGGATCCAACCAGTCAGCAGCAAGCACCTATTGCCTACCTACCCCCACTTCTTCCCTGAAATTACCTTTGAAAAAGGTAACCTAACCTACAAGTTTTTGATGAGATTGATTTGAGTGAGAGCTCTGTCCCCCACATGGCATGGCCAGACTCATGTCTATTAAACTCTTTCTTTATTGAATGCTGCGGTCTTTGTGTCAGAGGTGTTTGAACCAGAGTGACTCCATCTTGAATAGGGGCTGGGTAAAGTGAGGCTGAGACCTACTGGGCTGCATTCCCAGGTGGTTAGGAATTCTTAGTCACAGGATAAAATAGGAGGTGAGGACAACATACAGCAAAGACCTTGCTGATAAAACAGGATGCAGTGAAGAAGCCGGCCAAAACCCACCAAAACCAAGATGGCAATGAAAGTGACCTCTGGTCATCCTCACTGCTCTTTATATGCGAATCATAATGATTTGAATGCTAAAAGGCACTCCTGTGAGTGCCATGACAGTTTACAAATGCCACAGCAGTGTCAGGAAGTTACCCTATACGGTCTAAAAAGGAGAGGAACCAACCCTCAGCTATGGGAATTGCCCACCCCTTTCCTGAAAAACTCACGAATAATCCACCCCCTGTATAGCAATATAAACAAGAAGTAACTATAAATATATTCAGCTGAGCAGCCCATGCCTCCGTTCTCTCTATGAAGTAGCCATTCTTTTATTCCTTTACTTTCTTAATAAACTTGCTTTCACTTTACTCTGTGGACTCGCCCCGAATTCTTTCTTGCCTGAGGTCCAAGAACCCTCTGTTGGGGTCTGGATCAGGACCCCTTCCCAGTAACATCTTTTTGTGCAACCAGCAGGAAGAACCTATCGGGTGGTTACAGTCCTATCAAAGGACTCCATCAAAGGATAGAAAACCTCTAAAGCAACACTGGAATATAGCTATACGAAATACGATCTGAATGCAGAAGTTAATAGAAATGCAAACTTAAGGTGCTTCTGGCTTAATTAAAGTAAAAGTCAGTCTAGGAGACATTACACATATATGTAACTCATGGACCTACAGCTACCAGGAAATGTAGTTCCGGAATGATTAATGTGGTTACCCAGGAAGAGTGAAAGCCTCTCTATTTCTGCCAAGTGGGAAGGTGCTTTCAGTTCTTACTCTAAGCAAGAGGAATCGTGATGCCTCCCAACCCCACCCCACAAACAGAATTCTGGCAGCACAGAAAGGGGGAGCTGGTCTAGCACACCTTGACAGCAAGCATTTTGGGTTGTGTTTGTTTTCCCCCTTTTTTCTTCTTTTTCATTCCATTTATTTACTGACAGGCAGCAAGCATTTTGCAGAATATTTTGGACAACTGCAAAATGTTTTGTAGAAAGATTCTGAACAGAAGACTATTTCGAGTGAGTTCATGGGCAAAGACTGAGACATCGTAATGCAGGTCCCAAAACAAGAAGCATGTTCTCCCGCTGACGGTGCCTCAGCTGAGGGATCAACAGATAGCGATTCAGATAGGACCAGAGCTGTTCCTTAAGAACATTGACTAAGGATTGTCACCTGGGCTTCAACAATGAGGAAATGGAGCTTGAAATTAGAACCCACTGTCTTTGCTTAATACTTTTTAAATACAAGTAAACAAATTGTACAGAGTTCATATTACAATCATTCCCAACAAATCCTTTTGTCATCTTCGTTCCCCCCGAGTTGCACAAACTTATGACCCACGGATCCCTATCTGACTAACAGAATCGAGATGCAGGCACCCAGTGGGCAAGCCCCTCAGAACCACTAACTTTGCCACATATAACGTACACACGTCAAGAAGTTTGCTGAGAAGATTGCAACACATGAACTTTGAACTCCAGTGGTTCTGCACATGGTCCTAACCTACACAACAAGGTTTTTATTCCAGTTCATTCCACCTAAAGGAAAAAACTGAGGGGGAAATGATAAATGAAAACTAGCTCAGAGCAGTCTGAGTTATGTGAGGCATGCAAAATGTATCAGGCCCAGAGGGATGTGAGTGTGAGGAGCACCTTCAGTCAAGGGCACCCCCTGCACCCATGCCCGGGGGCGATTCTTTAAAGGCATTTTTGTTCCTGACTAGCTGCCTCACCCATTATCTTCATGTTCCTGGAATGTGTGATACAAAGAACAATGTATAACCAATCAATAGCTCATGTTACGGTAAACAGTTTATGAATCGTCTCTTCTTTTTCCTTTAAAAACCCACTTGTAACTGCTGCTAACCCAAGCATATATTCAGGGGAACTTGAATCTATGCTCCCAAGTTGTAGTCCTCAAACTTTGCCCAAATAAACTTTCTACTTATATTAATGTTGCCTCCGTTTTTTCATTTAGGTTGACAGTCACTTTTAAAGAGTGCTTTTCGGCCGGGCGCGGTGACTCACGCCTGTAATCCCAGCACTTTGGGAGGCCGCAGCAGGAGGATCACAAGGTCAGTAGTTCGAGACCAGCCTGGCCAATGTGGTGAAACCGCGTCTCTACTAAAAATACAAAAATTAGCCAGGCGTGGTGGCGCGTGCCTGTGGTCCCAGCTGCTCAGTAGGCTGAGGCAGAGGAGTCACTTCAACCCTGGAGGCAGAGGTTGTGGTGAGCTGAGATTGCGCCATTGCACTCTAGCCTGGGCAACAGTGAGACTCTGTCTCAAAAAAAAAAAAAAAAAAAAAAAGAGTGCTTTTCTGAGAGCTGCTTCTCTTTATGCGGCTATAGTCCCAGGTCTGGTATGGAAGGTGCACTAAGATTGAAGGGAAGGAAGAAGTAAAGAACTCCACAGCTGGCAAACTGCATAAGGGTTCTTTGAAAGCCAATATAATCCAAATTAAAGAGGGTTTCAGGGTTAACTTTCCTACTGTGATGTCACTGACCGTGGGTTGCATTGCAGCTGCAGAGGATTCCCTCCGCCATCCTGGGACATGGACAAGGTAACACGCTGATGGGCACGTTCAACACTCCCTGCAGAATCCCAGCGATATGACTTCACCTCTTCCTACAGCCTTCCAGCCCACAAATAAAGACTCTTCCCCACGGAGGCTACAGCCTGCGTGACACATTGCTATGGGGACCAACTCCAAAATTAGCAAACACTAAGAACAGCAGAACTCCAAAACACCAGAGTGGCGAGCATAAAGTTAGGAGGCCAGCCAAGAACACACTGTTGAGGCTTCAGCGCCTCACTGACGTGAAAACCAGAGTCTAAGAAATTCATCATTTTCATTCTTATCTCATGCCTAAGACTTTTTTAAGACCCTTAAGCCTAGGACCATTGGCCCTCTCTCTGGAAATTCTGGAAAGGGCATAAATTTGTCCTTAATAGAATAAACAGTGTGTTGGGTTTTGATTTGGAAGAGACCTTAAGCAATCCTTAAGCAAAGAGTCTGAGTGTGGAGGGAATTGGCTCCAAGTACAGCCCCAAGTACAAGAACCTCCCGCCTCATGTACACCAAACTCACAGTGAGAACAGGTCACATGCTGGCTTTCAGAGAGAGCCTCCGGTACGTCTCTTAGGTGATTTCTGAAAGAGGAAAGAAAATGCACCACAGTTGTCCAACTTTTTATGTGTGTCCACCATAAAGCATACCCAAAATTCTCCTTGATGAGCAATCAATTTCTTAGAATAAGAAAACCAAACACCTTTTTCCCTACGCTCCTGTCCTTCCCCATTCTCCTTCCTTCAGGGTGCTGTCTCTACTTGCGCAATTGCTCTTGGAGTTCCAGTTTTACTGTTTACCCCTCTTTACCATATTAACAGCTATCCCTGTTTTTTGTTTTTTGGTTTTTGTTTTTATCTGAATAATTTGGGGATATTGTTCCTGATTGACAAGATTCAAGCAATAATAACAGCACAATTCCAGGGCACAATTACATATGTGATATGCTAGATCCACCAATGACTCTGTGAGGGAAATATTAACATATTTTTCTAATTTTGTAGATTTGAAAAGTGGATCTCGAGGAGGTAAACTGACTTATGCAAGAAGAAACAGCCAGTAAATTACAGAGCAAGGATTCAGTCAGGACCTCTTACTCAAAGTCCTACGTTCTTTTTATATTATACCATGCTACTGTCACTTTGAATCTAGATTCTGTCATGTCACATGTCAGTTTATCCTTTAGACCTTTTGTTAACTGAAAATGTTATAAGCGTGTCTTGTATATCATCATAATTTATTCCAGTATTGGAGCTAGGCACAGTAACTCACTCCTGTAATCTCAGCAACTAAAGAGGCTGAGGCAGGAGGATCACTTGAGGCCGGGAGTTTGAGACTGTCTGGTCAACACACTGAGACCCCCGTCTCTTAAAAACAAACAAACAAACAAAAAACAAAACCACATAGCCAGGCATGGTGGCACATGCCTGTAGTCCCCACTACTTGGGAGGCTGAGGCAGGAGGATAGCTTGAGCCCAGGAATATAAGGCTGCAGTGAGCTATATCACACTACTGTACTCCAGCCTGCATGACAGAGCAAGACCCCATCTCTAAAATAATAATAATAATGTATTCAAATATTGGACAGGACAGGGTCCTGTGATGCATCATTATGAACATCTGTCCATTCATGTAGAGCCTTATCAGAGCCTTTAAGGTGAACAGGAAAGATTAGACAGTTTTTAAACTATTTAAAAGATTTGAAACTCAAGCAATAAAATCTGAACATTAAAAAGATAATCATATTTATACTGTAGGCTTTGTCAATTAAAAAGTCAATGATGAGCACCATAATCTTCTTTTTCCTGGGATGGAAAACACACAGAGGCTGAGCATGGTGGCTCAAGCCTATAATCTCAGCAATTTGGGAGGCCGAGGTGGGTGGATCTCCTGAGGTCAGGAATTCAAGACAAGCCTGGCCAACATGGTGAAACCCCGTCTCCACTAAAAACAAAAAATAAAAAATTAGCTGGGCGTGGTGGCGGGCACCTGTAATCCCAGCTACTAGGGAGGCTGGGACATGAGAATCGCTTGAACCCAGGAAGCAGAAGTTGCAGTGAGCAGAGATAGTGCCACTGCACTCCAGCCTGACTCTGTCTCCAAAAAAAAAAAAGGAGGGAAGGAAGGAAGGAAGGAAGGAAGGAAGGAAGGAAGGAAGGAAGGAAGGAAGGAAGGAAGGAAGGAAGGAAGGAAGGAAGGAAGGGAGGGAAAAGAAGGAAAGGAGGGAAAGGAAGGAAAGGAAGGAAGGAAAGAAAGAAAGGAAGAAAGAAAGAAAAGATATAGAGATGGTAGGTCGCTGACCCAAAGTAGCAGAATCATCACTCATACCCCCAGAAGTCTCTGACTCCTTTTCTCAGCACAGGAAATGTGAACCTCTCCCCATTTTTCACTTTTCCTAAGCTAAGTGTAGTTTTTAAAAAGCAACGTATTAAAGCCATGCTACTCACAAGTAATTAGGAAAAAGGCAGAGTGAATTATTATAAATCTAAATCATTTAATTTTTTTAACATGATTGTGCTACTTTCAAGAATCTGTAGTAAAACAGGTCTTTAAAAAAAAAAAAAAAACATTGTTAGTTAACAGTTCTCCTGGACCCCTATTATAAAGAATAGATAATTATGATTTGAATTTTCTAGACGTTGTTGAATATTGAATTGAATATTGGAAGCATATTTCTACATTCTTTTTTTTTTTCTTTCTTTTTGAGACAGAGTCTGGCTCTGTCGCCCAGGCTGGAATGCAGGGGCACGATCTCAGCTCACTGCAAGCTCCGCCTCCTGGGTTCACGCTATTCTCCTGCCTCAGCCTCCCAAGTAGCTGGGACTACAGGTGCCTGCCACCACACCCGGCTAATTTTTTGTATTTTGAGTAGAGATGGGGTTTCACCATGTTAGCCAGGATGGTCTCGATCTCCTGACCTCATTATCCACCCACCCCAGCCTCCCAAAGTGCTGGGATTACAGGTGTGAGCCACCGCGCCCAGCCAAGGAAGCATATTTCTATCAAAGGTAATGCAAGTGCTACTGGTCTAGTTCCTTTCAAGATAATTATAAATTCCACATTTGTATTTGCATAAACCATTCATTAGAAGATTTCACTAAAATTTCTCTACTTACCTTTCCTTGGCATCCAAGAAGGCTTTGGCAAAAGGATTGTACTTGATTTTGAGAGCTGTTATCTTGCATTTACAAAGACAAGAAGTGTTAGTAAGAGTAGGATACACATAGGCAGACAGAACCCTTTGTCTTCTGTAAAACCAGGTTAATTCCCTCTCTTTTTCTTCCCTTTCCTGCCAGGCATGGTGGCTTATGCCTGTAATCCCAACACTCTGAGAGGCAGAGGCCCTTTGCATCTTTGCTTACTCCAGCACTTAATCACCATTGCGCTGTCTCTGGCAAAGGACATTTTATCATTGCATGTGGTGAAAATGCTAATGCCATGTAAAGTGAGAAAAGAAAGGGCAAAGCACTGGAAATAAGCAAAGCCCTGATGTGCGAAGCCTAGCATTCATTTTTTACTCATTTATGTATTTTTTTCAACAATCCTTGATCCCCTACTACATGTGATTTACTTATCTAGTCACTTGGAACACAGTGGAGAGCAGCACAGGTGTGATCCTGCCCCTCTGGGAGAGTGCCATCTAGCATCGAGTCCCTTATTCATAAATAACAGCTTACACATAGGGTCGTGTCAATGCAAAAAACAAACTATCACTCCCATTCACTGTCAGTCTCTTTATCTGCCTTACCCTGAGCCTGCTTCATTTCTCATTAGAGACATCTGACATATAGATAGATAGTTATCGTGATAGAGATAAAAGAGATAGAAACAGAGAAATATTTATTTTTCATCTCTCCCCACTGGGATGTAAGTGCCTTGAAGACAGGGTATTCATCTGTTTTATTCATTGCAGTATTTCCAGCATTTAGAACAATATCCAGCATGTATTAATTCCCAGCAAATATTTGTTGAGTAAATAAATATTTAGAGAATATATATATATATATATATATATATATTTTTTTTTTTTTGAGACAGGAGTCTTGTTCTTAGGCTGCAGTGCAGTAGCTCCATCTTGGCTCACTTCAACCTCCGCCACCTGGGTTCAAGTGATTCTCCTGCCTCAGCCTCCCAAGTAGCTGGGATTAGAGGTGCCTGCCACCACACCCAGATGATTTTTATATTTTTAGTAGAGACAGGGTTTTGCCATGTTGGCCAGGTTGGTCTTGAACTCCTGACCTCAGGTGATCCGCCTGCCTCAGCCTCCCAAAGTGCTGGGATTACAGACATGAGCCACCACACCCAGTATACAGAATATTCATATCAGCAAGGATCTGAGACTTGATGGAAGAAGGAAAGCAAAGACCGACCCAGATACGGTTTGGCTATGTTCCCACCCAAATTTCATCTTGAATTGTAGCTCCCATAATTCTCACATGTTGTGGGATGGACCTGGTGGGAGATAATTGAATCATGAGGGCAGTTTCCCCCATATTGTTCTCATGGTAGTGAATAAGTCTCACAAGATCTGATGGTTTTTTAAGGGGTTTCCCCTTTCTCTTGGCTCTCATTCTCTTTGCCTGCCGCCATATAAGATGTGTCTTTTGCCTTCTACCATGATTGTGAGGCCTCCCCAGCCATGTGGAACTGTGAGTCCATTAAACCTCTTTTTCTTTATAAATTACCCAGTCTCAGGTATGTCTTTATTAGCAGCGGGAAAATGAACTAATACAGCGCCCAACTCCTTTTGGCCCAGAACTTGTGAGAAGAAATCAGGAGAAAGAAGAAAAGGAGGTATGGGGTCAGATAGGTACAACCTAGTCTTTCTCTTGGCTTAAACCTGGAGAGGTAGAAAAGCATACATGAAGTTAGCAGGGGCTGCAGAGGAGACACCGGCCTCCTTCACCCACCCCCACGCCCACTCGCCACCCGGGATGCATCTGCATGGACTTGGCAGGGAAGATTTGTTGACAGAGGGAGGTGCTGGGGCTAGGCTTTCCAGAGCTTGATTGCCATGGGGCATGTTCAAGACCCAGAAGTAGCAAGTCAGGCTGGGAGATGGCTGGATGGGTCAAAAACGACCAGTCAGGTGGTTCAGAGAGAACTGTCCCACACCTGCAGCCAGGGAAAGCTTCTGAGGGTTTACCAAGTCAGCAGCCAAATGACAAGTTCCGCACACCACCAACTAAGCCAACAGCACACAAGTGGGCAGGGGCCTTGCCTGGAGACCGGAGGAGGTTAGGACATAGTCTCCAATTCCACGTGCACCCCCGACCACCCACTTCCCAGAGTTACAAAGGCCATACCTTCCCTCATAGACCCAGACTCCAGCCCAGGGAGAAAAGCTGGGAGAGAGGGCTATCTGCAAAATGGATTTACTTTATCATCAAAAGACTGGTCACCAGTTGAGGGACTGTTTACGTTATTAGCTAGTTCATTTCTGTTCCCATTGGCCAGCTGCAGGGGCTCTGCCAAGAGGCCAGTTTACTTATACAAATGACATTTTCTCTGCACATCTGTGATGTGAGTTAAATCTGCAACTTCATTTCACCTGTAGGCACTAAAACAGTAGTTTCCAAACCTGGATGATCAATAGAATCCTCTGGGGAGACTTTAAAATCTACAGATTCTGAGCATCATCCTTGGAGATTCTGACTCAGTTGGCTGGGTGGGTGTCAGCCCAAAATCTGTCTTTAAAGCTTCCAAATAAATACAGATGGAAGCAACAACAAGATCTTCTTTTTTTTTTTTTTTTTTTCTGAGACCGAGTCTTGCTCTGTCACCCAGCCTGGAGTGCAGTGGCACAATCTCAGCTCACCGCAACCTCCACCTCCCAGGTTCAAGCAATTCTCCTGCCTCAGCCTCCCGAGTAGCTGGGATTACAGGTGCCCGCCACTGCGCCCAGCTAATTTTTGTATTTTTAGTGGAGACGGGGTTTCACCAGGTTGGCCAGGCTGGTCTGGAACTCCTGACCTCATGATCTGCCTGCCTTGAACTCCAAAAGTGCTGGGATTACAGACCATGAGCCACCGTGCTCGGCCAAGATCTTATTTTTTTTTAACCTATCAGAGTGTCAAAGATGACAAAGATTGATAACAGTGTTGATCATGGTGTGGGGGCTATAAATAGAGATGCCGTTTTGAGGGAAGTAATTTGGCCATATCTATCCATTTCTAGGTATTCACCCATGCAAGCAAATGACAGATGCACCAGGATATTCATTGCAGCATTATTTATAATAGAAAATAAAGGGCTGGGTGTGGTGGTTCACACCTGTAATCCCAACACTTTGGGAAGCTGAGGCAGATGGATCACCTGAGGTCAGGAGCTCGAGACCTGCCTGGCCAACATAGTGAAACCCCATCTCTACTAAAAGTACAAAAATTAACCAGGCGTGGTGGTGCATGCCTGTAGTCCCAGCTACTTGGGAGGCTAAGGCAGGAGAATCGCTTGAACCTGGGAAGCGGAGGTTGCAGTGAGCCAAGATCACACCACTGCACTCCAGCCTAGGTGACAGAGCAAGACTCTGACTCAAAAAAAAAAAAAAAATTAGCAGGCGTGGTGACAGGTGCCTGTAATCCTAGCTACTCAGGAGGCTGAGGCAGGAGAATCGCTTGAACCCAGAAGGCAGAGGTTGCAGTGAGCCGAGATCACACCGCACAACAAGAGTGAAACTCTGTCTCAACAAAAAGAAAAAGAAAAAAAGAAAAGAAAACAGTTGGAAACAACTTAAATGTCCATTGGTGGGGGGCTGATTACGTGAAATAGTGTATTCATACAACAAAATATTCTGCAGGCATTATAGAAAAGGAGATATATATAGGTATAATTACATAGAAAGGTAATCATAATACACTGTTAAACTGGAGAAAAAGACATTTGCAAATTAATAATATATACAACATGAGCCAATTTATGTGAGGAAATCTACATTCACATATATATTTACAAATACATAGAAAATTTGTCAAAAAAACACACTCTAAGTTATTCTTCGTCATGTCCATGGGGAGTGAGATTCCAAAACCAGAAGAAAACAGTACAGCTTTACCTTATGGTGTTCATGTTTACTTTATATACTTCTGTACTGTCAGTTTATTATGTGTTGTTAAATAAATATTATCTTTAAAGAACATTTTTAAAGTTTAATCAAAAAGAATTCAACCCTCTCTGGGTTCTTCTGATAATCATCAAAGCATGTGAACGGACCCAAAGCAGCTCACAGACAGGCCAGGGGCTAACACTGAGCCCTCACAGCCAGGCGGCGCAAGTCACTGGGCAGCAGCAGACTTAACTGTGCTCAGATATTGAACATTAACAAGCAGGATTGATAGCATAACAAAACCCAAGGGAGTGTGCACGTTTGGATCACTTGCTACAGACTTGCTTCTAGAGCAGGAGATCCGACAGCCCCTGCCCAGTTGTACCCACTCAAGACACACTCAACTCTGCACAGGCCAAGGGCACATAGGGGCCTGACAACAAAGACTCCAGAGTTTCAACAGAACTCAAGAGTTTCATGACAATGCACAGCTATGCCTTGTTGGCATCAGGAGAGCACATGCTGGTGAGCCTTTAGCAAACAGGCAAGAGGGAGGGAGAGCAGCTACTCCATTGTTTAACTTCATGTCTGCTGAGTGTATCCAAATCCTGGAAAACCTACCTTTCATCTAAAAGGACTCCCCCACCTCCCATCCTGCCACGATCTCCCAGGTGACAGTTACACACACACACACACACACACACACACTCTTACCTCCTCATTCTGATAGGCAGTCACGGCTATGAACTGGGTTTCAGGGAAGGAGCAGTTCGTTACCATTCGATGGGCACTTCCAACACGCACTATGTGAACCTGGGGTTCATACTTATGCAGAGAATTCAACATTATCTGTCGAGGCAGGAGAAGAGAAAGAGGAGAAAAGCAAAGCCCCGTGTATCGCAGGTGATAAACGAGCCAGCATCTCCAGTTGGTCCCAAGCTCAGCACCACCCCAGTAAGGGACACACATTTCAAATCCTAGGCCACCTGAGCTGCCACCACACCTCTAAGAAACAAATGAAGGGAATTTTCCAGAAGCTCCAGGAAGCATAACTTTGAAGCCTTTACAAGGGTGAGGGGTGGTTGTCAGAGAGGAGTTATTCTTAAGAGTTTTCCGTTTTCTGCCAAAATCTTGGCTTCCTTTTTTCCTTCCCTTATTTTCAGCACAACAATGTGGATTTCAATCTATCAAAATATATTGTTTGCCTTTTTATTCATTTGAGGAATCCTAATAACTCAAAATGCTGACAATGGGTGCATTTTCCAAGTGACGAAAGAATAGTGAAATCTGACATCTGATGGTTACACTCTCTCTGAGTCAAATGAAAGGTGTAATCACAGTCTCCTGCTGTGAAATCTGGTAGGCAGTAACAATTCACTGTTCAATTTCCCGTTTTAATAAGGAACTGGAAGCTTCTGAGTACCACACAGACTCAGGTAGTGTTACCTCTGGACACATGAACTCCTTTGGGCCCTGCCATCTAAGCACAGAGATCAGAGAAGGGGCACATGGGCACAGGGTGGGAGGCTAAGGGAAAATCAAACACGCAGGCGGGGAAGAGAAGAATCCAGACCCTTTCCTCCCATCCGTGTCTCCAATCCCCAGAAACCACCTACATTATAGAAAGTAACTAACAACCTTCCATAGCAGACTAGTATTCACAATCCTAACATAGAAAACAAGAGGAAAAAGCCCCAGATGCTTGTTTACTCTAATTGGAGACCTGAAATAAAACCTTCCTTGTTTAAGAAAGGTTTGTTTTGATTTTTTTTTTCTGAAAAACCAAAGCTGATTCAATATTCTATTGATAATTATCATAATGCCCAAGTGGAGGTAGTAATTATTTCATTTAGAAGCAGCTTTTTATGAAGGTATTTGTCTATTGCCAGCATGCCACTTATACTAAAAAAGGGGAGAGGGACTAACAAAACCCTAGTACCCACAAACATCTCCCTCTCAGAGCTGGGTAAAAAGCACAGCACACAAGACAAAACTCTGAAAAGGGCCCCAGTGATTAAGTAAACCACTGCTCTCTCACTCTCTTAACATCAGGAAGTCCATTAAAAACTGAAAGCACCAATTAAGAGCTGTTTATTCTTGTTTACATTTGGACTCCAGGGAATAATTGGCTTCTGTGGGAGAAGAGGCTGGTGAGGACACCTCTAATTGCCTAAATGCACCCTTGATATTTCTTGATTGGTGTTGTGGGGAGGCTGGAGCGGGTGGCCAGGCCTGCCCGCCTCATTCATACCTGCCCGCCTCCATTGAGCTTGTTGGTCAGCTTCACTTTGCTGAAGGAGATGGGAGCTTTCATCCAGTGGGCCCCAAAGTTGGGGGAGTCCGGGTGAATGTAGACGCAGCTGTGGCTGGAGACCTCTGGCTTGCCAGCGGGCACCCATTCCCCATTGACATACTTCCAGCGGTGACTGTCCGTAGGGACAAAGTCCAGCAGGAGGGAGTACATGGCATTGGGGTCCAACCCTGTGACACTAATCTTTAGGACTGGAAACATCCGTCTAAAAGGAAAGGGAGAAACTTAGCCACAGGAGGGATATTAGAGGAACTCTCACCTTGTCTTGGGGCCTCTCAATACTGAGGCCTTCCATGGAATGCCCTGTGAGGAGGCCAAACAAACAGGGCCCAAGTCCACAATCCCAATGCTACTGGAGCTTCTTTTTATAAATGAATTTAATACCAAGATTTCACTTTAAAACATGCTCCATTTTAAAGTCTGAAAACCACTGATGGAGTCACTTGACACAACAGGAACCTGAAGCCCAAGATGTATCAAAGGCCACATCCCCACATAAAACTTTCTTCAAAGATTTCCCACTGGCACACTGATGCCACTGACCAGCCCTTCCCAACCTCATAAAGAACACTATTCCTAAATAATAGTAATCGCATTTAAAGCAAAACATGCCAGCCTGGGCAACATAGTGAGACACCCCCATCTCAAAAAAAAAAAAAAATTAGCTGGTCATGGTAGTCCCAGTTATTCGGGAGGCTGAGGTGGGAGGATTGCTTGAGCACAGGAGTTGGAGGCTGCAGTGAGCTGTGATGGTGCCACTGCACTCCAGCCTGGGTGACAGAGTGAGATCCTGTCTCAAAAAAACAAAAACAGGGTTACATGGTAAAGTAACTGAGAGGAACTCTTAACTGTACAAAGTGAGACCAGTTCTTTCCTCCAGGATGCCTCAGGGCCTTTAACATCCCCTTGTACACCATGGGACTTTGAAGAAAGTGTGGGAATGTGCATACCCTAAACGTATGTGACAGTGGGATTATCATTTAGCTAAGCATTTTATGAGAATTTGTGTCCAAAGAACACACTTTGAGACATGCAGATCTAGATTCATCGATCCTTCTTCTACATGCTAGAATAATACAAGTTTAATAGTTTCATACAAGAACAATACAACAAGTTTACTCTCACAAATATTTGAAGAAACTATCCAAGTAGCTGGTTTATAAGTCTAGAACATTTTCATCATCCCAAAAAGAAACCCCATGGCCATTAGCAGTTACTCCCTATTCTATTTAGACTTCTTTTTTTTTTTTCCAGACGGAGTCTCTGCTTCCCGGGTTCAAGTGATTCTCTTGCCTCAGCCTCCAGGAGAGTAGCTGGGATTACAGACATGCGCCACCATGCCTGGCTAATTTCCGTGTTTTTAGTAGAGACAGGGTTTCACCATGTTGGCCAGGCTGGTCTCAAACTCTCAACCTCAGGCAATCCACCCGCCTCAGACTCCTAAAGTGCTGGGATTACAGGTGTGAGCCACCACCCCGGCCTCTATTTAGACTTCATATCACCAGAAAAAAAAAGCAGAGAGAAGTAGTTTCTGCCCGCTAGGCAGGAGAGAGGCAGAGTTGACGTCCTTTGTGCTTCCAACTCACTTCCAAGTCACTACCTAAGGTAAGATTCTGGAGCCAAAGCAAAGCCAGGCCAGCCGAAGGGCTTGGGTGTAATGGTGATACAGCCAACAGTTACAGAGCACTCACTAGGTGCCAGTGGGAATAAGCACTTTACATGAACTAACTCAGTGAGTTCCTCACAACAACTTTATGAGGCTGTGTTGGTGTGTTCAAGGAGAGAAAATTAATTTAAATGGGACGCTAGGACAAGTATATAAATTAAGTAAAATTTCTAGGGAGAAAAATGCATCAGATGATGCATTCCAAATCCAGGTCTTCGCTGAGAACTTCATTATCCACCTCAACACTCCTCATCCCTTAATGAGATGATTGCACTTTTACATTAACTAAAATGATACGCCTCCTCTAGGGTGGCTGCCTGTGTGATGTAAAATCTTTATGTTGCATTTTCTTTTGTTCTTTCTTCAATAGAAGGATTATTGTCTTATTTTCTACTACTATCAGATTAAACAATTCCCTTTTACGATATATTTTAATGTTTTCAGTTATCTTCATAATATTGGCCAAGTGTAGAAAACAGAAGGATCCTGAGAACATAAATGCCATTTGCAAAGAATCATAAAAGTGGGCATCAGAAATGATGCTAGGGATTATATAGGGTTATTCTGACAGCCAGCAGTCAGGTGTTTATAAACAGGTGTTTATATGAGGTATATGGAGACATGGTCTCTGTATTCTGGTCCAGTGCTGCTTCTGAAGTACTAAAGTTTACTTTTTATTTTATTTTAAAGAAAACACAAAAGTGGCACATGTATAATTGTCATTTTGCATACTAAAGTTAAAAAGTACCAAAGGAGTTTAAGACCAGCCTGGGCAACATGGCAAAACCCCATCTCTATAAAAAATACAAAATTTAGCCAGGCATGGTGGTGCACATCTGTAGTTCCAGCTATTGGGGAGGCTGAAGCAGGAGGATCACTTGAGCATGGGAGGTCAAGGCTGCAGTGAGCTATTATCGCACCACTGTACTCCAGCCTGGGTGACAGAGTGAGACAGTGTCTCAAAAAAAAAAACAAAAAAAAACGGTACCAAAACTTTTCTTAATAAGACTATATAGTACACATAAAAGTAAGAGAAAAAACCTCATAAAACATATAATATATTACTCATGCACTAAACTGCCAGAATAATGATGCAATTGTTCAAGCATGAGAGCATGGCTGGTGTCTTCATGATAAGAAATGTCAGGACGTTTCATAAAGTTCTGACTTATGATTTAAGAAATTACTTAATGCAAGATACTTTCATTTGTTTTATTTTTATTTAAAAAGTGTCTGACTGTGTTGCCCAGGCTGCTTTCAAATTCCTGGGCTCAACTCCTACCTCAGCCTCCCAAAGTGCTGGGACTACAGGTGTAAGCCACAGTGCCTAACTGCAAGATTGTTTTTCTAGCGATAATAGCTATCATGTACAGTCAGGCCTCCGCATTCCCACGGTCTGCGTCTGTAGATTCAACCAAATGCAAATTGAAAACTTTGAAAAGAAATAATACAACAATAAAACATAATACAAATAAAAACGATACAGCATAACTATTTACATAGCATTAACATTGTATTAGGTATTATAAATAATCCAGAAATAACTTAAGCATATGGGAGGATATGCATAGGTTATATGCAAAATATTCTAGTTCATTTTATGTAAGGAACTTCAGCATCCTCAGATTTTGATTTTTGTAGGGGCCTGGAACCAATCCTCTGTGGATGCCAAGGGATGGCTGTACTGAGTTTTACTCTGCACCTAGGACTTTGCGTAGGTGAATATTTCACTTAAGTGAAATATAACTTAAGTCTTACTTCACCCACAAGGAGGTTATTATGCCAATTTTATAGACGAGGAAACTGGGACTTAGAAAGCACACATTATGTTACATTCACCACTCTTTTTTTTTTTTTTTTAACTCTGTTTTCCTTTCTTATTAGCTTCTCAAAGGCTAACATGGTTGAGCCACAGTGAAAGGAAAAGTCCCCCTCAATGTTTTTCCAAATCTTAATACCTACTTAGAGATTTATCTGCCCATTTGACAAATGGTTTTTTAGTACCTGCTCTATGCCAGGAACTGTTCTAGGTGGGGATTCAATGAAAAAATTGCAGACCCAGTATCCTCTTGCTCATGAAGCTTACATTCTAACAAAGAAGTCAGGCAACAAAAATGTCAATAAACTTTTGTTGTTTCTTTAACGTATAAGATCATTTGGGGCTGGGTGTGGTGGCTCATGCCAATAATCCCAGCACTTTGAGAGGCCAAGATGGGAGGCTCATTTGAGGCCCAGAGTTCAAGACCAGTCCAGTCAATTTAGCAAGATCCCTATCTCTATTTTTTTTTTAAAAAAGATCATTTTAAATTGCAAGAGTGCCACGAAGGAACTAAAATGCATTATGTTACAGAAGGAGACTAAAGGATGAGAAGCTACTTTAGCCAGATCTGAACAGGAAGTGACATTTGAGCTAAGACCTAAATAATGAGAAGGAATGACTCATGCAAAATGTTAGAGGAGGTGCACTTAGAGGCAAAAGAAATAGCAAGTACAGTGGCCCTTAGATTTAAATAGCCCCACTCTATTCAGAAACTAAAAGAGAAGACCAAAGTGGCTGAGGCAAAGTGAAGGGAAAATTCCAACTATTAGCCTCACTGCTAATAGGTTAGAGTGCCCTCTTCTTAACTCTCTCAACTATATTATGTGAGGTCTCATAAAGAGTGTAGCATGACTTTTCATTCCAGAATAAGAAAATGTGTAATGGCTTTCCATCTTTCGTGCTATGGTCAGAGCTGTACCCGATAGTTCAAAGAAGCCATGATCAATGAAAAGATGGTTAACATCATTAGCCATCAGAGAAATGCAAAACCCAAACTACAGTGAGATGCCACTTCATGGCCACTAGGATGACTGCAGTACGAAAGGCAGACAATAAAAAGCATTGGTGAAGATGTAGAGAAATTGGAATCCTCATACATTGCTGACAGGAATATAAAATGATGCCGCCACTTTGGAAAATAGTCTGGCAGTTCCTCACCTGGTTAAATATACAGTTTCTCAATAATCCAGCAATTCCACTCCTAGGTATATACACAAGAAAAAATGAAAACATCGTTCCACGCAAACATTTGTACACAGAGGTACATAGCAGCATTATGCATAATAGCCAAAATGTACAAAAACCCAAATGTCCATGGAGTGATGAAGGATAAATAAAATGTGTTATATCCATATAATGCAGTATTTGTCAATAAAAAAGATGAAGTGCTGATACATGCTACAACACTGATGAACCTTGACAACATTACACTAAGTAACAGAAGTTGTTCACAAAGGACCACGTATTGTATGATTCCCAGGATATCAAATGTCCATGATATGAAATAGGTAACTCTATAGAAACAGAAAGTAGATTAGTGACTGCCAGGGGCTGAGGAAGTGACGGCTAAGGGCGCAGCGCTTTCTTTTGAAGTAATAAAAATGTTCTAAAATTAATTGTGGAGACAGATGCACAACTTTGTGAATTACTGAGAACCACTAAACTATACACTTCAAATGGATGAGCTGTATGGCATGTGAATTATATCATCATAAAGTTGTTAATAAAAACAAAGAAGTCACAGTGTCTTGTCTCTTAGAAGGAGGACATATCTGGGAAATGGTAGAATGATTAATTGCTCTATTTTCTTTAGTATTCCATTTGCCAAGAACTTTATAATTTTTTTTTGTTTTTATCACTACATAAATAAACTGAGAAAAGACATGTATTTTTAATCCATTCCCTATTTTAATACATTTTTTAATACATTCCCTATTATGGCAATGAGGAATAAATAAAAGTCAGTCAACTTGCCTAAGGTCTTGTAACTGGGACTGGAACTAACCCTGCCTCCAAGCCAAGTTCCCCTCCTCCCACCCCACTTTCCCCTCTTTTGTCTCACAATGACAGGGATGCGTTATCTAGGGATCCAGTAACTAACTGATCTGTGATTACCACTCATGATCAGGCTCTATTTTCAGGAATGAACTGCACTTCCAATCAAGGTGATTTTTTCCCCATTTTTTTTTCCTAGATGTAGCTAACATAGAGAAACCCAGAGTCTGAGGGATAAGAAATATGTAAAACAGTCCCTAAGTAACAGCATAACTTCACTTAATCCACCCTGGAGAGAAAGCCTCCTTGGAGATAAAGAGAGGAAAATGTGGCAGGGTAAATAAGCACTCCTCAAGAAAACGACACCTGAAGAACCACAGGTGGTTGGGCTTTGCCCATAAACTGTTTGGCTTTTATTATGAGACCAGCTTTCCAGTTTTATTTCACTGACAGGGAATCTCCAGAAGCCAGTGCTGCTGGAGCAGGCTATGAGAAGTGAGGTTTGCAGGAAGAAAGGGGGGCAGAGATGAGGCAGATTTTACAGGTGGGGGAACAGCAGAGATGGTTAAAAGCAAATTCAAAAAGTTAAACTTGTAAACACTTTCCTCCATCTCTCCACAAAACTCTACTATTTATCAAATACTCATCAGAACTTTTAGAGGGGTATATGTGTGTGTATGTGTGTGAGAGAGACACACATGGTGCATGGATGCTGACATTTATATGAAGGTGAGCAGGCATAAAAATAGCAACAGGTGTCAATTAAAGATAAATAAACAAAGGGAAAAAAAGAACAGCATTAGGGAAGCAAGGTGGCCCGGTTAGCGGCAGATTACATAAATGCATATGATCTTCTTGAGTTGTAATTTTAAAGTTCAGAGAAAAATGCTCATGGGCTATAGGGACATGGAAATGTATTGGCCTGATGTGCAACCTTACTTTCCTCCTCTCTTGTACTGCCCTTACTGGAGACTATGACCATCAACTTGGTGGCACTGCACCAATACCCCTTAATCACTGACAAATTTAAACTTAGTAATTCCCACCTCTTATTTTATGATAACAAGAAATATGGCATTTTTGCCTTACATGAAAATGTTACAAGTAAAGAAAACAAAAGCAAGAGATTTGATTTTTTTTTTTTTTGAGACACAGTCTCACTCTGTTGCCCAGGCTCGAGTGCAGTGGTGTGATCACTGCAACCTTGACTTCCCCAGGGTCAGGTGATCTCCCATCTCAGCCTCCCAAGTAGCTGGGACTACAGGTAGGTGTCACCATGCCCAGCTAATTTTTTGTATGTTTTGGAGAGACAGGGTTTCTTCATGTTGCCCAGGCTGTTCTAAAACTTCTGAGCTCAAGTGATCCACTTACCTGGGTCTCCTGGCTAATTGTTTAAATTTTCTGTAGAGAAGAGTTCTCCCTACATTGCCCAGTCTGGTCTCAAACGCCTGGGTTCAAGCAATCCTCCCACTTCAGCCTCCCAAAGTGCTGGGATTACAGACATGAGCTGCCATGCTAGCAAGCAATTTAATTTATTTACCTCTGAAGTCTGAAATGAATTCTTTCTGCAAGCTAAAGTATAAGTTTCCAGCTTAAAGGATGGACATGAAAGGAAATACTGGCTGGATACACTGGAGATGACTCAAATGAGCTCTAAGGAGGTCTTATACTTATTATTGTTATATCTAAAGGACTATTAACTACGAATAACTAAAAGTTTTCCATTTTAAAAAGAGAGGGAGGAAGAAAAGGAGGAAAGGGAAAAGAAGTAGTAGAATGGGGGAGGGGAGAGAGAGAAAGAAAAGGAGGAAGGGAGAGAGAGAAAGGAAGGAAAGAAAGGAGGCCAACATCAGGATCCCAGTTTCTGGAGATAATTCCATGTTTTTCAGGGAAAAGCTTTTCTCTTTACAGCTTCTGATCAATGTCAGAGGCAAGCTTCCTATTTATATATATGAAAGTAGATCTCCACTTGACAATGAGTCTTTTCACTCTTTCATCAGCCCATCTTATGCTATTGCAAGATTTGCTATTTTAATGCAGAACAATGACACCTCAAGTATACAGGAGTTATCACCCCAAATGATGCTTTTTTAAAAATTCAAGGTGACAATGTCAATGAAAAAGGGCCCAGGTCACAATGTGAATGAAAAAGGCTAGGACTGGGTAATCATACCAGGAACATTCTTCTCCACAGGGAAGGGCCACAAATCTACCTGCACCAGGCATGGGAGTCGATGTGTAGGGCAAGGATCTGAAGGAGACACACAGAGTCTATAGATATAGGAGAATGAGTAGAAAGGAGGCATTGAGGAATAAATGGTTAGGGAGAAAAGAAAGAAGGAAAAAGGGAGTAAAGAAGATGAAGCAAGAAAGATGTGTATATTCACAAAGGTTAAGTGTGACTAATGGTTTAATCTGAGAAACTAAGAAGTTGGGAGTAATTTCAGACCAAGTTCATTCATTATTAAGGACATCAATTTCTTATGGACTTGTCTTCCCTTCTTTAATCAAAGTGTAAAGGGAACTTTCTATCTCCTGGCAAAATCTTGACCCTAAAGGGCTCAGAGAACTTAGGAGAATTTAAGAAAAAGATTTCATTTACAGGAAGAGGGGGAACACAGCAGGACAACCACAGATAAGAATAACCAAGTTCACCGCAATTAGACTTCTTCTACAAAGAATATTGTTCATGTAGCTAATATTAAATGACTTTAAAGATGAAGGATTTTGTTTTGCTTTTTAAAGACAAGGTCTCACCATGTTGCCCAGACTGCTCCTGGGCTCAAGGATCCCTTGCCTCAGCCTCCTGCATAGCTGGGACAACAGGAGCAGACCACCACGCTGGGTTAATGTGAAGTATTACATTTTAAATATAGTGGAAAATTATATAGGCAATAAAAGGCAAGATAAAATTTTTCTTAAATGGTAAAAGTGCATTCCAATGTAACATATTAAATTGGAATTTATAATGGTTTCAGAAACTTTTATTATTTATTCCTTATTGAAATAGATGAACCATATATTTACTTAGTGATTGTACTTACTTTTACCTTAATATATGGCCAATTTGACAGCCAAATCAATAGCATGAGGCTAGGTATTAGTGTAATTAGTATCCAATAATACAAAGAATAATAAGCAGAATGTTCTACCTATTGTCAGATAAAATAAACTTTTTACAGTTGCATCTTTGCCCATCTTTAAAGGGCAAAAGATTAAATCCAATTAAGAATTTGGGGTAATTCTGTGAAAGTAAAAATACGTTTTATGTTTTCTTCTATGAAAGCAGCTAAAAACAATGTGTAAATACAGGTCAAGAGAAGGAACAACTATAATTACAGTAACAAATATTAAAAGCAATAAATCTATATGAAATAAGTATGGAACCCATTTTGAGAAAGAAAATATAAAAATCAAGCAAGGTTGATATTCCTGCTACTGGTATAATCGCAATTTCTTGAAATGTCCTAATTCAGGTATGGCTTTCATTTTAGAACACATTTTAATGCCATGTAACAGTTCCTGAGTTCACAACTCTCCAAGATTGACAAGAAATAGTTCATTTTCTATACTGTGCTTTATTAAAATATAGAAAACCAAGATATCAGGAATGGAAGCATTTTGCACAAGGACAAAAGCCCGACAGAAAGAAGTTCAGATGGCCTTGGCTCTTCTCTATTATCAGAATTCTTTCGAGGGTGTCATAATTAGAGTTCAGCCAAAACTAAGCCTACTGAAAATGCCTTTCAGCATTTTGTACCTTTGTGACCATGTGTATGAAAATATATGTGAACATCAGCTGAATGTTGGAGCTAGTTTGGCCAAGCTGCAAGCAGTGAGATTTTGTTTCAAAATATTTGCATCTCCTCTACGACGTGAAATCTTCTAATATTACCTTGACAGCCCCTTAGCAGACTAGGTTTAATAGAATCTGAGAAATGCCAGCAGAGATCAGTTTCAGTTAATCCCTCAATTTGTTGCACTTAGAGGAAAGAAGGCATCTTCACTTCTCTAAAGCAGTATAATATGTTTTCATTCACTATTACTGCAACAGCTTTCACATCATCACAAACACACGCAATCTCAAATGAACACTCACCACGAACACACGCGGGGAAGCAGGTGAAGTGATAGGCAATGAGTTTACATTTGCCCGTTTGCTTCCACTCTTCAACTAGCCAAACATTTCTGGCAAGTTTGCTGTACTTAGGAGGAGATCATCCAGCTTCCAAACAAAGTTGTCTTTCACCTCATCTGGGCAGAGTTGGGGCTCAGGTCTGTGATAGGGTTTGCAGCTAGTCACAAATTAATATTATTTTCTGACATTTGAGTCCATTTTCCCATCCCAATGGGGCATGCCCCCCACTTTATGGTAATTCCCCAGAATTTCTCCATTTAAAATGCACATAAGACAGGTGGCTTCATCCTCTGATGATCTCAGACAAATTAATTAAGTTGGCTGGAGGAAAGCCACTGGAGACAGTAGTTCCTGTAAGCATGTTTAATCAGATCCCGCCGCCTCTGAGTGAAGAGCGGCAACCTCTTCAATATTCAAGGGGTCTCATCTCTCCTGCCAAGCCCTGCCAGCCCACGCAGGGCGGCAGATAAACTCACCTGCCATTCTTGGTCACAATCATCTCATTAGTGACTTCCTTGAATCTCTGCCAGAGAGGTGCATCCTCCAGGATGATCTGAAGTTGCTTCTCCGTAGGGTCGCCTTTTTCCCTCCCTGCCTGAAGCTCGCTCTCCACCACATTGAGCAGATGAGAAACAGTGCCATCGCTGGGCTTCCGAGTGCCCAGCTCACTCATGGCCATAGGCACTTCTCGAACTTTACCGAGAGCCGTTACCTACCTTGCCTGCTTCTAGCTTCTTCCTTCCCTCACTTGCCTGCTTTTCAAACCCACTTGAACAGGGCTTGGAGGAGTGCAGAGAAGACACCCTGCCTCTTGCCTAAGCTCCTAGGATGGCACCCCTTAAAAGTCTCCACATTATACCACCAACCTGTTAAGCTTTAGTTGGGGAGCGGGGTGGAGGGAGGGGAGAGGTAGGGAAGAAAAAGCCCTCTCTTAATTACTCATTGGATCAGGTGGGAGAGAGCCTGGCTTTCCCATTGGCTGCCGTGCACAGAGTAGACATTTAAGAAGAGTACTCCATCCAAATTATCAGGCTTTTATCTTGTTGTACCTGAAGAGGTCTAATCGGTGTATTGAGGACCATTTTCCCATTAATTAAAATTATTCCAGGCCCAGACTGCACTGTCAGGCAAATCATGTTTGTGCATAAATCATGACATGTGGCACCTATAAAGAAAAGGGTCCTGGGGAGAATCGACAAACTTGATGTCAACCCAGGCTATAAGCTACTCTCCAGCATCTTAGACGAAGGCTCTGGAGAGAAGCATATATGGAAGGTCCAAGGCACTGTGCCAAGAAACATGACTACTGCACCAGAGAATAAAGGAAGACACTCTGTGTGCCACTGCTCAAGGGTCAGGGCTGGGGAGAAAAGAAAAGAGCTCAGGACCTCTTTCTCCCAGGGTGTCCCCTACTCATCATCTCTCTCCTGAATGTCCCAGAGTTGCTCACACGCCACTCATCTCAAGGGCCCTGCTCACCTCCTACAAATGGAGCTCTGAATGCTGTCCCTTCTCCCTAGAGTCTAGAACCCCAGTTTTTGTTTATCTCTAGCCTTTGCCAGAGGGAGAGAAAAAAAGCAGCTAGTATCATATTAATCTCTCTAAGGAACACTCTGCCCCCAGTCAGTGAAAATAAGCTTTTTACATGATTATGCAGAGCAATTTCTATCTTTGGTCCAAAAAGGCATTATTGTTTTCTCTTTTGACAATTCATCCTTATTTTGGCATTCCAGGATGAATCCCACATTCCCTGGGAAGAAACAGTAGTAGAAAGCTTTTCTTTTGCCCTCAACACACAGTACTAATGGTGAGTGAGTGGACAGTGGGTGGAAGGGACAAGAGCAGAGGAAGCTCTACCTCCTCTAGCCCCCAGCCTTGAGTAGAGCCTGGGGATTGCGAGTTTTTCTCATTTCAATACAAAGTAAGAAAACAAGAACAAAAGGAAAACGAACCCAAAAAGGTAAGATAAAGTCAGAGTAAGGATGACAGAAAATGTATTCAGGGCCTCCTAGTGCTATATACCTATGAAGCATCACATACAGCAGGGAACAAACGGAAACGGCCTACGCCTTTACAGAATTAACCATCTGATGGAGAAAATAAATGATATAAAGTAAACAACAACTAAGTAATTATCAGCAGTGATAAGTCTATGAAGACTACATAAAAGGGTGAAGTGGTCAAGAAAAATGTGTGCCCAGCAGGGTAGGGAACTCCAGTTAGGTGGAGTTGTGTAGAACAGCTTCTCTGAGAAGGAGACATTTCAGATGAGACCAAAAGCTCAGCAAGGATGTAGTTGGGGAAGAGTTGGCAGAGTGCCAAGCTGAAGAATTGCATGTGAGAAGCATGGCTTGAGCCAGGTAGATGTCTCCAGGGAGGCCAGTGTGACCAGAATGTGGTGGTAAAGAGAGTAGAATGAGATGTTCTTTAAGAGAGGGCCAGGTCAGATCACGGGGCCTTAGAAGTCATGATGAAGATTTTGGATTCTCTTCAACATGAGATAGGAAACAATTGGAAAGTATTAAGTAGGAAAACAGCATGATTTGCTTTGTGTTTGCAAAAAATCTAATTGATTCGTGGAGAATAGACTAGGAAAGGGCAAGAGCTGAAGTAAAGGAAAAATTAGAGGCTATGATAGCAGTTCAGGCAAGAGCTGGTGATGGCTTAGGCTAGGGTAGTGGCAGTAGCCAAAAAATGAAGTGTATAGGTTCTAGATACACCTTAGAAGTCGATATGACAGAACATGAGGGACTGGATGTGGGGGTGAGGGAGAGCAGAGAACCAAATGTCTGATGGGAACAATTATTAGGTGGCAGGGCCATTTACTGAGGTACGGAAGGTGAGGGAGGTGGAAGGGTAGGCAAAGGTACAATTTGGTTAGGAGACTCAAAAATTTCCATTTCATACAGTTAACATTGAAAATAATGTGGTAGGCTGAATAAGGACCCCCAGTAAAAAAGGTCCATTTCCGAATCCCCAGAACCTGTGAGTGTATTACCTCACATGGGAAAAATAGACTTTTCAGATGTGATTCAGTTAAGGATCTTGAGATGGGGAGATTATCCTGGGTTATCTGGTGAGCCCAGTGCAACCACAAAAATAAGAGGGAGGCAGGAGGATCAAAGTCAGAGCAAGAAGATGTAAGGACAGATGCAGAAGTCAGAGGGGAGAGTAGATGCTACACTCCTGGCTTTGAAGATGGAAGAAGGGGCCAGAAGACATGGAATGTAAGAAGTCTCTAGAAGCTGGAAAAGATAAGGAAATAGATTATCCTCTAGAGCTCCAGAAGGAACATAGTCCTGCCAACACCTTGGTTTTAGCCCAGTGAAACTAACTTTGGGTTTCTGATTCCCCAAACTGTAAGATAATAGGTTTACATTGTTTTAAGCCACTAAGTTTGTGGTAATTTGGTACAGCAGCAATAGGAAACTAATGCAAAGACTATTAGGTATATAAGTGGAGATTTTGAGAAGGCACTGCTTAGAACTGTGATACAATTGTGGCTCTGAGCTTCCCAGCAGCCAATGCAAAGGGGGGGGATATAATCTGGCATACATTAAACTGTGTCCCTAAAATAAAAGCAAGCCTTGACCTGTGAGAAATTTCCCCCATAGGTCTTTATAAGGAAAACACTGTGAGATACAGTGAACAATGTCTCCCCAGTCTACCAGTAAGATAAAAATCCTTCCTTCAAATAGTTTTACAATCTAGAAGGGACAGAAAGACATGCTTGAGGAATTCCAATATAGAAATGTGAAGTGTTCTGAAGCACCAGTAGGGGAGAAATGAATAAAAAACAGAACTAAGACTGGAATATGACAAGGATGACCACTTACACTACTGTTATTCAATATAATACTAGAAGTTCTAGCTGCAGCAATCAGACAAGAGAAAGAAGTAAAAGACATCCAAATTGGAAAGGAGGAGGTCAAATTATCCTTGTTTGCAGATGATCTGATCTTATATTTGGAAAAAACTAAAGACTCTACCAAAAAACTATTAGAATTTGTAAACAAATTCAATAAGGTTGCAGGATACAAAATCAACATACAAAAATCAATATAGCACTTCTATAGGCCAACAGTGAACAATCTGAAAAAGATGTTAAAAAAGTAATCCCATTGACAATAGCTGCAAATAAAATATCTAGGAATAAACTTAACCAAAGAGGTGAAAGATCCTGAAAACTATAAAACATTGATGTAAGATAAAGAAAAGTACATTAAAAAGTAGGAAGACAGTCCACGTTCATGGATTGGAAGAATCAATATTGTTAAAATGTCCATACTGCCCAAAGTGATCTACAGATTCAATGCAAGCCCAATCAAAATATCAATGACATTCTTCACAGAAATTTTAAAAAACCTAAAAATTTATATGGAACCACGAAAAATGCAGAATAGCCAAAGCCATCCTGAGCAGAAAGAAAAAAACTGAAGGAATCATATTACCTGACTTCAAATTATACTAAAGTGATATAGTAACCAAAACAGCATGGCACTGGCATAAAAACAGACACATAGACCAATGGAACAGAATAGAGAACCCAGAAATAAATCCTACAGTTAATTCATTTTCGACAGAGGTGCCAAGAACGTACATTGGAGAAAGGACAGTCTCTTCAATAGATGGTGCTGACACAAACTGGAAAACCTAAAAGAAATAAATGAATTCCTGAAAACATACAACCTACCAAGATTGAACCAGGAAGAAATTGAAAGCCTGAATAGATCAACAACAAATTTCAAAGTTGAATTAATAAAAAAATTTACCAACCAGAAAAAGCCCTGGGCCACATGGATTTACAGCTGATTTCTACCAGACATATAAAGAGCTGGTACCAATCCTACTGAAACTATTTCAAAAAATAGAGGAGGAGGAACTCCTCCCTAACTCATTCTATGAGGCCAGCATCATTCTGATACCAAAACTTGGCAGAAAAAAGAATCTTCAGGCCAATATCCCTGATGAACATACATGCAAAAATCCTTAACAAAATACTAGCAAACCAAATCCAATTCACCACAATCAAGAAAGCTTTATTCCTGGGATGCAAGGTTGGTTCAACATACATAAATCAATAAATGTGATTCATCAAATAAACAGAACTAAAAACAAAAACCGCATGATCATCTCAACAGATGCAGAAAAGGCTCTTGATTAAATTCGACCTCCCTTCATGTTAAAAATCCTTAACAAACTAGGTATCAAAAAGGAACACATCTCAAAATAATAGCCATCTATGACAAACCCACAGCCAACATCATACTGTTGGGCAAAAGCTGAAAGCATTTCCCTTGAGAACCAGAACAAGACAAGGATGCCCACTCTCACCACTCCTATTCAACACAGTACTGGAAGTTCTAGCTGGGGTAATCAGGCGAAAGAAAAATAAAAGGTATCCAAATAGGAAGAGAGGAAGTCAAACAATCCTTCTTTGCAGACAATATGATTCTATACCTACAAAACTCCACAGTCTCTGCCCAAAGGCTCCTAGATATGATAAACAAATTCAGCAAAGTTTCAGGACACAAAATTGATATACAAAAGTCATTAGCATTTCTATACACAACATCCAAGTTGACAGCCAAATTATGAATGCAATACCATTCACGATAGCCACAAAAAAAAGACTAAAACATCTAGGAATATGGCTAACCAGGGATGTGAATGATCACAACAAGAATTACAAAACATTGCTAAAAAAAAAAAAAAAATCAAAGATGATCCAAGCAAATGGAAAAACAGTCTATGCTCACGAATAAGAAGAATCAGTATTGTTAAAATGGCCATACTGCCCAAAGCAATTTACAGATTCAATGCTATTCCTATAAAACTACCCTCATTTTTCACAGATTTTGAAAATATCATTTTAAAATTCATCTGGGACCAAAAAGGAGCCCAAATAGCCAAAGTAATCCTAAGCAAAAAGAACTAAGCTTTAGGCATCACACCACTTAACTTCAAACTATACTACAAGACTACAACAGTAACTACAACAGCATGGTGTTGGTACAAAAGTCAACACAGAGATCACTGGTACAGGTTAGAGAACCCAAAAAAATAAACCATACACCTACAACTATCTGATCTTCAACACAGCTGACAACAGCAAGCAGTGAAGAAAGGACTCCCTCTTCAATAAATGGTACTGAGATCACTGGCTAGTTATCTCAATCTTCTCAATATGCAGAAGATTGAAACTGGACCACTATTTATCAACAAATATAAAATTCAACTCAAGTTGGATTAAAGACTTAAATGTAAAACCTAAAACTATAAAAACCCTAGAAGAAAACCTAGGAAATATCATTCTGGACATTGGCCCTGTCAAAGACTTCATGATGAAGATTTCAAAAGCAATTGCAACAAAAACAAAACTTGACCAGGTGCAGTGGCTCACACCTGTAATCCCACAACTTTAAGAGGCCAAGGCAGGTGGATCATTCGAGCCCAGGAATTTGAGACCAGCCTGGCCAACATGGTAAAACCCTATCTCTACAAAAACACAAAAATCAGCTGGGCATGGTGGTACATGTCTGTAGTCCCAGCTGCTCAGGAGGCTCAGGTGAGAGGACTGCTTGAGCCTGGGAGGTGGAGGTTGTAGTGAGTCAAGGTCATGACACTGCACTCCAGCGTGGGTGACATAGCATGACCCTGTCTCAAAAAAAGAACAACAACAAAAAAAAAAGATTAAAAGTGGGACCTAATTAAACTTAAGAGCTTCTGCACAGCAAAGAAACTATCAATAGAGTAAACAGGCAACCTACAGAATGGGAGAAAATAATTTGCAAACTATGCTTCTGACAAAGGTCTAATATCCAGCATCTACAAAGAACTTAAATAAATCAACAAGCAAAAAAAATACTTTATTAAAAAATGGGCAAAGGACATGAACAGACACTTCTCAAAAGAAGATATACAAGCAGCCAACAAGCATATGAAAAAATGCTCAATATCACTAATCATTAGAGAAATGCAAATCAAAACCACAATTAGATACAATCTCACACCAGTCTGAATGGCTATTACTAAAAAGTCAAAAAGTAACAGATGCTAGTGAGTTTGTAGACCAAAGAGAATGCTTATACACTGCTGGTGGGAATTTTGTAAATTAGTGTAGCCACTGTGGAAAGCAGTCTAGAGATTTCTCAAAGAACTTAAAATAGAACTACCATTAGACCTAGCAATTTCACTACTGTGTGTATACCAAAAGAAATATAAATCATTCTCCATAAAGACACATGCACATGAATGTTCATCACAGCACTATTCACAATAGCAAAGACATGGAATCAACCCGGGTTCCCACCAGTGGGGACTGAATAAAGAAAATGTGGTACATAGACACCTTGGAATACTATACAGCCATAAGAAACAATGAGATCATGTCTTTTGCAGCAACATAGATGGTCATTATCCTAAGTCAATTAACACAGAACAGAAAATCAGATTCTGCATGTTCTCACTTATAAGAGGGAGCTAAACACTGAGTACACACAGATGCAAAGAAGAGATCAATATATACTGGGGCCTACTTGAGGCTGGAGGGTGGGAAGAGGGTGAGGGCTGAAAACTACGATCAGGTATTATGCTAATTATCTAGGTGACAAAATTAGCTGTACACCAAATCCTGAAACATGCAATTTACCCACATAACAAACCTGCACATGTACCCCTTGAGCCTAAAAGTTGGAAGGAAAAAAAATTAAAAAATAAAATAAAAATTTGGGATCAACAGAAAAGAACGTTATGATAAATAAATAAATAATGCTAAGAAAACTGAATATCCTTATGCAGAAGAATGAAACTAAATCCCTATCTCTCACCATATACAAAAATCAAATCAAAAGGGATTAAAGACTTAAATCTAAGACCTCAAACTATGAAACTATTAATACTAACAGAAAACATGGGGGAAACTCTCCAGGACATTGAGTTAGAAAAGGAAGGACTCAGCCATACGTGGTGGCTCACGCCTGTAATCCTAGCACTTTGGGAGGCCAAGGTGGGTGGATCACTTGAGGTCAGGAGTTCAAAACCAGCCTGGCCAACATGTTAAAACCCTGTCTCTACTAAAAATACAAAAAAAATTTAGCCTGGCATCATGGCAGGCACCTGTAATCCCAGCTACTCGGGAGGTTAAGGGAGGAGAATAGCTTGAACCCAGGAGTCAGAGGTTGCAGTGAGTCGAGATCATGCCACTGCAACTCCATTCTGGGTGGCAGAGCGAGACTCCATCTCAAAAAAAAAAAAAAAGGAAAGCAAAGATTTCTTGATTTCTTAAGTAATACCACAAAACCACAGACAACCAAAGCAAAAATAGACAAATGAGATCACATCAAGTTATTAATAAAAACCTTCTGCAGAGCAAAGGAAATAATCCACAAAGTGAAGTGACAACCCACAGAATAGGAGAAAATATCTGCAAACCAGAATTATTAAGGGATGAATAGCCAGAATATATCAGGAGCTCAAAAAACTCAATTGGAAAAAAAAAACTAATTATCTGATTTTAAAATAGGCAAAAGATCTGAATAGACATTTCTCAAAAGAAGACATATAAATGGCAAATGAAAAGTGTTAAGCACACCACTGATGATCAGAGAAATGAAAATGAAAACTACATGAGATATCATCTCACCGCAGTTAAAATGGCTTTTATCCAAAATACAGGCAACAGCAAATGCTGGAGAGGATGCGGAAAAAAGGGAACCTGTATACGCTGTTGGTGTGAATATAAATTAGTGTAACCACTGTGGAGAACATATTACCATATGATCCAGCAATCCCACTTCTAGGTATGTACCCCCAAAGAAAAGAAATCAGTTTTTTTAAATCATACCTGCACTCCGATGTTTACTGCAGCACTCTTCACAATAGCCAAGATTTGGAAGCAACCTAAGTGTCCATTAATAGACAAATGGATAAAGAAAATCTGGTACATACACACAATGGAGTACTATTCAGTCACACACACAAAATAATAAAACCCTGTCATCTGCAACAACATGAATGGAACTGGAGGTCATTATGTTAAGTGAACTAAGCCAGGCACAGAAAGAGAAATTTTGCATGTTCTCATTAATGTATGAGAGCTAAAAATTAAAACAATTGAACTTAGAGAGTAGAATGCTGGTTACCAACGGCTGGGAAGCGTAGTGGGAGAGTAGTAGGAAGTAGAGATGGTTAACAGTTACAAAAATATATTTAGACAGAATGAATACAATCTAGTTGTATTGTTGACTACAGTCAATAATAATTTATTGTAGATTTTTAAATAACTAAAGGAGTATAATTGAAATGTTTATAACCACAGAGAAATGACAAATGCTTGATTGAGGTGATGGATATCCCATTTATCCTGCTTTGATTTTTATGCATTATATGCCCATATCAAAATATCTCATGTGCCACATAAATATATATACCTACTAGGTACCCATAACATTAATTTTTTTTAATTTTATTATTTTTTTTTTGAGACAGAGTCTTACTCTGTCACCCAGGCTGCAGTGCAGTGGCATGATCTTGGCTCATAGCAACCTCTACTTCCCAGGTTCAAGCGATTCTCCTGCCTCAGCCTCTCAAGTAGCTGGGATTACAGGTGCTCATCACAATGCCTGGCTAATTTTTGTATTTTTCGTGGAAATAGGGTTTCACCATGTTGGCCAGGCTGGTCTCCAAATCCTCTCCTCAAGTGATCCACCTGCCTCGGCCTCCCAAAGTGCTGGGATTACAGGCGTAAGCCACTGCACCCAGCCTAAAAATAAAATATTTTTAAACAAGTTTTTAAAGTGAAGGAAATGACTGCCTTTTAACCCTATCAGTGAATAAAACACTAACAAGATTTTATAATCTAATTTTTTAAATTTAACAATATACAAAGAATATTTTCCCATGTCACCAAATAATTTTCTACACTATTTTGACATTTGCAAATTATCCCATCTTATAAATGAGCCATTTTTTTAACCAATCTAATATTCATATGTATTTACTATTTTTCTTTTTTTTTATAGTTTTAAACAATTAAAATTCCATATAATAAATATTTAGGAACATCCATGATTGTTTTCTTACACTGTATTTTTAGAAGTAGTGTTGACAATAATAAAACATGCTAATCATATTCACATCTCATTTTTAACAATCTTACAAGGTAAGTGGTATAATTATACCCATTTTGTAGGTGAGAAACTTGAAGGTCACAGTGGTTAAGTAACTTGACCACAAGTATATAGGCAATGACTACTAAGGCAAGTATTTAAGCCCAGGGAGTCCAAACAGATTTCATTTTAACCCTTCTATTTCCAGGAATTCATTCATTCAGTGACAAAATGAGAAAATCAGGAGATTCTAATTGTCTCCATAATAAAGATGAAAAAAACAGGTAAGAAAGGAAAAAAGGACTTGTCCAATATTCAATGAACCAGGAGAAGAGTTAGAAAAGGAATGACTCAGCCATGCACAGTGGCTCACGCCTGTAATCCTAGCACTTTGGGAGGCCAAGGTGGGTGAATCACTCGAGGTTAGGAGTTCAAAACCAGCCTAGCCAACATGGTAAAACCCCGTCTCTACTAAAAATACAAAAAAAAAAAAAAAAATTAGCCTGGCGTCGTGGCAGGCACCTATAATCCCAGCTACTCGGGAGGTTGAGGGAGGAGAATAGCTTGAACCCAGGAGGCAAAGGTTGCAGTGAGCCAAGATCATGCCACTGCACTCCATTCTGGGTGGCAGAGCAAGACTCCATCTCAAAAAAAAAACACAAAAGGAATGACTCCCATCCCCAATTAATCTCCATCTGAGCGCAGAGTACCAAGGTGTACAAATCATGTCACTTTTAGGGAATTAGCAAGAAAGACTTTCTCACAAGTGGTCTCAATTCCCTTGTCAGGCTGGGTTAACAGAAAACTAGCAGGTGGAGCTCCTCCACCCCACTCTACTTCCTTTAACCTTAAAAATTCTTTTCTACCTGTTATACATTGGGCTGCCATGAAGGTTTTGTTACAAAGAAAAAATAAGCAAGAAAGTATTTTCATATTTTTTAAATTAGATATAAAAGTTTTTTAAAATGTTTCCAAATCTCTGGACTAAATAATGTCTAAGGTATTTCCCAACTCTAACAATCTAGCATTCCCTCTGATATGTATTGACGGTGTAAGGAAAAGGGCTGTGCTTCAGTCAGGAGTAGGCTGAGGTAGACATCCAGCACAGCATAACACAGTGGGTTTGGAGTGCAGGCACACAATCCTGTGCATTACATAATCACATGTATGTAGCCGTTTGATGTAACTAGTTTGTGTGAGATCATACCTGGCTTTGAGCCATGATTGTCTGTGAGTAGTATAACTACACTGCTGACTCTGCAGGAGAGCAGAGAATAAAGCCATGTCCCAATTGCCTATGGTTCCTTGAGTGTTCTTTCAGATACCCGCCACCAGTCCACCAGCTCCCCTTGGACCTCAGCTAGGGTTGGAACCTGACAATTGGCGTAGTCAGCAGGATCCCAAGGTGAGTGAGCCCTTGGCCCTGATGATCCCGGGTGGCCCATGTGGCCCCAGCATGGGTTATGGCACCCGGTGGCAGCTGTGCTGCTAGGATGGGCCCCAGTGGAACGGTGGTGGACAGGTCCCCCCTGAGCATGGAGAAGGGGCTGAAGCACCTGGAAGGACAGAGCACCCAGAAGGAGCATGCTTTAGCCAGCAGAGTTGGATGGGCGTTTTGACTGTGCTATGGGAAGTGCACGCTCAGTCCCTGCGGGATGCAGCACAGGTAAGGGACCTCCAGGCACAAACAGAGTGCCAGGAGGCCCGGATACACAGCTTGGAATGAGAATTAGGAGCTGCCATTAGTGTGGGCCTGGGCCCACCATCCCAACCAGAGACGCTCAATCATTCTGATACCTAGGAGGAAGAACCCCTGTTTCGGGCTTGCCTAGTTGTCTATCAGAAAATAGAACATGAACAGCTGTTGGAGCCCCAGGGACGGGCACAGGGACCCCGTACCATGACAGAGCACACATCATGCAGTGCTTATATCCCAAATGAGTTGCAGGAATTAGGTAAACAGCTTTGGCAGCGCTTGGGGAACCCCTACCCTCCTAGACGCTTCACCTTTGGGATGAGGTAGCCAACAGTATCGTCTGCTCCGCCTCTGAAATGGAAAAGTAGACCTCCGTTATGACCCATCTCTCCCTCTGTCGGTGATTGCAGGTGAGCAGGCAGTTAGCACAGGGCAAGGCGACCACACTCTAATTAAATAGCTGATGGTAGCCCTACGAATGGTATGGAACAATGCCAGAGAAACATCAGAAACTATGAGTAAATAGCAGTTGTACACAGATTTGGTGCAAGTAATTCAGGAGATGGGTATGCGGCAGGCTATGTTCAATCTGAATACCCGAGGGCCAGACGATGAACACTCTACCTCCCCCAAGAGGGATCCTGCGTTAGGCTCTGCACCCCCAAGTGCCTTCGGCTTCCAGGCCGTTGTCCTCACTCCGTATGTGGGGCACCACACACACGAGGTGACTACCACTATGGTGGTCCATAGGGAAGCAGAGGGCCATCAGTGGGACCAGGGAGTCTGTGCCACAAAAAAGGAGAAGGTACCCATTCCACAGGGGGCCACCTCATGGGACAAAATGGGGCCCCAATGCGTGACCCACATGCAGATGTGAATTGATTTGATTTGGTTGGGGTTGACCGAGAGAAAATTGATAGGCAACCCAATGAAGTGCTGTTAACTTTGTGGAGGCAACTGTCCCCAGAGCAGCAATTCCAGAGAATGCCCAAGAGGGAGAAGAATGATGCTGCTGGACCCAGTCCCACCCAACACTCCCGCTCAAGGACTACTTGCAGACCGGCGGAGGTATAGAGCCTTTTGTGTTTGATTAGGAAACTGGCCGAGGTGCCCGGCTTGGGGGGACACCAGACAACCACCATGTGAAACAGGCAATCCACTGGTCCCCCACCAATGTACGGTGGGTGATGGTGCTGGTAGACACCAGTGCAGATTGTAGCCTCGTCTATGGGAACCCGAATACATTTCCGGGCAAGGTTGCATATACAGATGGCTATGGAGGCCGGTCAGTGAAAGTGAAACCTGTATCTTTGCACCCTGGCATCGGCCGCTTAGCTCCCCACTCATAATTGCGTATGTCTCTCCCACACCTGAATACATTCTGGGGGTGGATATTTTACATGGCTTGGCTTTACAAACCGCAGTCAGAGAATTCAGACTCCGAGTACATGTGGTTAAGCTGGTACTGTGCGGACATACGCATCACCAGCCCCAGGTCCTGCCATAACCCTGACAAGTTACTTCCACCCGTCAATACCGCTTTCCAGGTGAGCATATGGAGATAACAGAGACCATTAAGAAGTTAGAGGAGGTGCAGATAGTGCATGGCAGCCACAGCCCCTTTGATGCACTGGTATGACCAGTCAGAAAGCCTGATGGAACCTGGCTGATGATGGTGGATTATTGAGAACTAAATAAAGTAACAGTCCCTTTACATCCGGCTGTACTGTCTATCACTGATTTGATGGGCCGCTAGTAACACTCCCTTTACATCCAGCTGTACTGTCTATCACTGATTTGATGGGCCGCTAGTAACACTCCCTTTACATCCAGCTGTACTGTCTATCACTGATTTGATGGGCCGCTAGTAACACTCCCTTTACATCCAGCTGTACTGTCTATCACTGATTTGATGGGCCGCTAGTAACACTCCCTTTACATCCAGCTGTACTGTCTATCACTGATTTGATGGGCCGCTAGTAACACTCCCTTTACATCCAACTGTACTGTCTATCACTGATTTGATGGGCTGCTAGTAACACTCCCTTTACATCTGGCTGTACTGTCTATCACTGATTTGATGGGCCGCTTGACGACGGAATTGGGACAGTACCCCTATGTGGTAGACTTGCCAGTGCATTCTTCTCAATTGACATTGCTCCAGAGAGCCAGGAACAGTTTGCTTTCACATGGGAAGGGCAAGAGGGACTTTCACAGTGTTGAGGCAGGACTTTGTGCCTAGTCCCAGCCTATGTCATTGTCTCGTGGCCACAGATTTAACCACCTAGAAATGTCCAAAGGAGGTCCACCTATTCCATGATATTGATGATATTATGTTAACCTCTGATTCTCTTGCAGATTTAGAAGCAGCGGCACCCCTCTTGCAATAACATTTGGCAGCATGCAGTTGGGCCATTAACCAATCCAAGGTCCAAGGGCCTGGATTCCAAGGTTCAAGGGTCTACCAAATTATTGGGAGTTATCTGGTGAGGTAAGAAGGAGGATACCCCAGAGGCCACTGATAAAATTCAAGCATATCCCCGCCCCGCAATGATGAAGCAGCTACAGACTTTTGTGGGCCTCTTAGGATATTGGCGGGTATTCCCGCCCTATTTAGCACTACCTGGTATTGGGACAATGATGCTGAAATGGTTTTTCTGGCAGCCAAGTGGGCCATACAGCAAGCACAGGCCCCACGAGTAATTAACCCAGGGTGCTCATTTGAACTCGATGTGCATGTGACTGCAGATGGTTTTGGCTGGGGCCTATGGCAGCACGTGGAGCACTTTAGAACACCGGTAGGCTTTTGGTCCCAACTTTGGAAGGGAGCTGATCTCTGGTATCTCTCAATAGAGAAGCAATTAGCAGCTGCATATGCTGCCCTTCAGGCTTGTGAGAGTGTGATGGGCCAGGCTACAGTCGTCCGTGGCCGACTTACCCAATAGCAGGGTGGGTACATTCATGGGTAACCACCCCCCAGACTGGGACAGCACAGACATCCACCTTAGCAAAGTGGGGTGCCTACCTAGAATGGCAGAGCACACCGAGTACAAGCCCCTTAGCAGCAGAATTACAAGAACTCTTGGGACCTGCAGTTCCGATGTAAGATACGGCTATGGGTCAGCCTGAGGCACTCTTAAACCCTAAGCCATCACTGTTTAAAGAAGGGCACCCCCCCCCCATTCCTGATGGGGCATGGTATATGGTTGGGTCCAGCTGGGGTGCTACTGCTGCCTGGACCACTGTCGTGGTCCAGCCTAGTACTGAAACCACATGGTTTGATGCTGGGTGCAAAGTAGTCAATGGACTGAACTAAGGGCAGTGTGGATGGTGATCACCAAGGAGGAGACACCTGTGGTAATCTGCACTGATAGCTGGGCAGCATATCGAGGCCTGACCTTGTGGTTAACTACCCAGAAGTTACAGAATTGGCTAGTTGGCCACCTGCCCATTTGGGACCAGGCCATGTGGCAAAACCTATGGGAAATGGGCCACCAAAAGGATGTAACTGTTTATCATGTGTCAGGACGCGTGCTTTTTGCTGACCCCAGCAATGATGAGGCAGATACCTTGGCCAAGATCCAGTGGTTGGAGTCAGTACTTACACAAGATATAACCCTATGGCTGCACTGAAAATTGGGCCATGCGGAGGGTAAACTAATGCAACAGGTCAGTAAGCGCTGGGGTCTATCCTTGCCCACATAGGATATCTGAGAGGCCCACCAGAAGCGCCCAGCATGCGCACAGACATACACCAGACAGAGGCAGCTGCCCAGGGTTACACAACAAGTGACGGTAGGGTGGCTGCCCTTGGCTAGATGGCAAATAGACTACACTGGGCCACTTCCAAGGTCACAGGGGCATACACATGTTCTGACGGCTGTAGACATGGCCACCAGTCTGTTACTTGCCTACCCTTGCAGGACAGCTGACCAACACCACACCATTCAGGCCCTGCAACACTTTGGTGCCCTATATGGTTGTCCCCTGATCATTGAAAGTGATAGGGGAACACATTTTACTGGACAGCAGGTACAACAGTGGGCACAACAGATGGACATAAAGTAGAGGTCCCATATTCCACAAGCTGCTGGTATGACTGAATGATATAATGGACTCCTGAAAAATGGGTTACGCATGCATGTTACTCCCCCATCTTTGTGGGGCTGGAGTTCATCATTGGACCTGGTGCTCCAAACCTTGAATGAACGGCCACGGAAAGGTGGCCTGGCCCTGGTGGAGGCACTGCTACACTGGGCCACTGCCCCCATCCAGTTACAGATACACACCAGGGATGACCTCCTCTGACCAGGTATGGGGGCGAACAGTAACCTGTTGTTGCCTGCCCCAGCACCCCTAAAGTCAGGGGAACAAAGAATCTGGCTTTGGCCATGGACCCTCCAAGCCCCACATTGCCAATGGTTAGCTATTGTAGCCCCTGGGAGGAGGGCCTACAGTATGATTTACATGTCACTCCTTAGGTATTTAATATATGTCCTCTGTGATTGACCGTTCATAGAGGAATGGCCAGGGAAGGAATCCTCCTCTGGGGTCCATATGTATTATCTGTGTGACCTATTATGAGCTCCCCAGTGACTTTGGCACAGATACGGGACCCAAAGGAACCATGGGGAGCTGAGGTGTGGTGCCATTGCCTAGGGCAGAAGCCCTTGGTGGCTGCATTGTTATCCAGGAATGAAAGGTTGGCCTGTATTTTGCCCGAGGGGTGTGATTTACCCTGGTTAGTAACTGTGCCTGCTTTATCGTTTTGACCATAGGTTGATATGCTCCAACAGTATTGTGGACTGGGCCCACACCTACACTGAGGTGACCAGTGTTTCCAACTGCTGAATCTGCCCTGCTCTTCCAGCAGCAGCTGTGGATGGCTTGCCCTGGCACACACATCTAGCTTCTATGGAAAACTGGACATGGTTAGACATTTGGGGTCCCATGGCCAACATTTGGAATGCAACATGACAAGCTTTGGATAGAGGATCCCACAAAACCCATAGCATGCCTGCTCCCTGGCTGACCCATAGCAACTATGATGGATGGGGCTGGTTAGCGGGAGAACATGTGGTGCCCCCACCACAGGTACCACAATGTACAGAGCAGTACTGGGGCAAGGCCACCATGGGGTGGCTACCTGCCATAGCCTGCACAAATATAACATATGTCACCACACCAAAGGTGCAGTGGAATAGGTAGCCTCATCAATGCTGGGCCCCAGTGGACTTAGTGCTCCCCCTGGAAATTTATAGACCTATGAAGACACAGGATGGTCATCTTTGCCAGTGAAATGGACTGGCTGCTGTACCTAGGGGGGACCTTACGTGCCTGCCGCTGTTATTCCCACATTACCTAGATGCCCAAATAACTGGGAGGCACTACATTCCCAGTTTTTGTGAGTGCGACGAACCCCCTGGTGCCTCTACCCCTTAGCATTAACCATCCCTGGAACAGGTGTCACCTGTAGAAATGCAAGTTACTGCCCTTGCAGAGCACACTGCTTGAGCCTTGAATTACACCCAAGTTGCCCTCCTTCTGTTGACAGATGAGGTTGATCAAACCAGGAAGGTAGTACTGCAGAACTGGGTGGCCCTCAACATATTAACTGCTGCCCAAGGTGGCACCTGTGCTCTTTTGGGAACGCAATGTTGTGCCTTCATCCCTGACAATGAACAAAACATAACAGCAGTTTTGCAAGAGTTTCCCAGGAAATCAAGGCAGTTGACAGCCTTACTGATGACCCCCTACAGACATGGTGAGCATCTTTAGGCTCTGGCCTATGCTGGACCCTAATAATTATGGGCAGCATAGCAGGAATATTAGTAGTGAGTTGTTGCTCCCTATATTGCTGCTGTGGCCTATGAGTCCAAAGTTCCACCCTGTGGGCACGTCTCCCCACTACAAGGACTCCTTCGGCCTAGAGGGTGGATTGCTGTGCTGCAATCAGGAGTATGCTGAGGTAGACATCTGGTACAGTCTGACACAGCAGGTTTGGAGCATAGGCGCACAACCCCATGCAATATGTAATCACATTTATGTAGCCATTTGATGTAACCTGCTTGTGTGAGCTCATATGAGGCTTTAAGCCATTATCGTCCGTAATATAACTGCACTGCTGACTCTGTAGGAGGGGAGAGAATAAAGCCATGTCCCAACTGCATATGATCCCTCAAGTGTTCTTTCCATTACCCTCCACCTGTCCACAAATTCCCTTCAGACCCCAGCTCAGGTTGGAACCTGACAGATGGTACTACATGACTGTTGCCATTTCACTTATTAGTGAGGGGCTAATTATTGTGTGTGTATATTTTTTTAAGTGGGCAAGGCATGGTGGGTCACACCTATAATCTCATCACTTTGGGAGGCTGTGAGCCCTGGAGTTCAAGATCAGCCTGGGCAACACAGCAAGATCCCATCACTACAGAAAAATTAAAAATTAACTGGGCATAGTGGCATGTGCCTGTAGTTCTAGCTTCTTGGGAGCTTGAGGCAGGAGGACCACTTGAGCCCAGGAGTTTGAGGCTATAGTGAACTATGATCACACAACTGCACTCTAGCCTGGGCAAAAGACCAAGACCCTGTCTCAAAGTCTCAACAAACAAAAGCTTATAACATTTCATGGAAGCCTCATCTTCCTCAGATATGATATTCTGGCTTTCTATTATAGTGGGTTACTGGCTTTCTGAATTATTTTCTAAGAGCTTCACATTTGTGTTCCTGGCATATTTTGTAAGTAGGTCCTGGCCAAGCTTCTTAGGGAACAAGTCACTCATTTTTTTCTCTCTTCAGGTGTCTTTGCAGCACAGTACTTCTGTGAAATACAAAGTTAAATCTTAGACAATGTGCTATACAATCTATCTTCAATATTTGAAAATAGAGACTCATATCTGCATCTTAGGATTAAATCACTAAATTGTTTTGCCTACAATATAATAAGCCCATATTACTTTTAACCGTAAGACCCAACAGCTATGCATGCTTTGGCAGCACATTTACTAAAACTGGAATGATAGAGAAGATTAGCGTGGTCCCTGTACAAGGATGACATACAAATTCATGAAGTGTTCAATATTAAAAAAAAAAAAAAAAGATCTAGTAGCTGGCACGAAGTAGGTCCTTTATTATTACTGCTTGGTTTATTATTAATCTATCAAGGTGTAATGAGGCAAAACTTGACATTAAGAAAAAAATTGGCCGGGTGCGGTGGCTCAAGCCTGTAATCCCAGAACTTTGGGAGGCCAACATGGGCGGATCACGAGGTCAGGAGATCGAGACCATCCTGGCCAACACGGTGAAAACCCGTCTCTACTAAAAAATACAAAAAACTAGCCGGGCGAGGTGGCGGGCGCCTGTAGTCCCAGCTACTCCGGAGGCTGAGGCAGGAGAATGGCGTAAACCCGGGAGGCGGAGCTTGCAGTGAGCTGAGGTCCGGCCACTGCACTCCAGCCTGGGCGACAGAGCAAGACTCCGTCTCAAAAAAAAAAAAAAAAGAAAAAAATTAATAACATTTGGAAGCATCATATTTATTGAGGCATTTTTAAGAGAAAACTGATATTTCATAAAGTTTTTTTCAAGAACATTTTTATGTTTAAATATTTTGGGGCCAGGCACAGTGGCTCACCCCTGTAATCTAAACACTTTGAAAGGCCAAGGCGGGAGGATCACTTGAGGAATTCAAGACCAGTGTGGGCAACACAGTGAGACCTTGTCTCTATAAAAAATTAAAGAAAAATTAGCTATTTATAGTGGTGCATATCTGTAGTCCCAGCTACGTGAGAGGCTGAGTGGAAAGGATCCCTTGCGCTCAGTAGTTGGAGGTTAGAGTGAGCCATGATTGTACCGCTATACTCCAGCCTGAGCAATGAAGCAAAATTCTATCTCTGAAAAACAATGTATGCATCTTTGCTGTATTTGAGATAGTCCAAATGTGAAAACATTAAAAGATAACTTCCCATTCAGAAATCAGAAAAAATTTTTCAATAACAAATAATAAAACTATGTTTTCAGTCAAATGTTACACGCTTCTTCTCAGATTCTGGGAGTGTTGCACTTTCAACAAAGTGTCCAACCAAATAAACCCAAGACATACAGACATCTCCCCTCAAAAAATCAATGCAATTAAAAAAAATACTGACATTCCGTCTGTGAAGACTATGAAGAAGCTATGCCCTGGTGATTTCATATTAGGATGGAGATGGAAGAACTGAGATGTCATGCAAAACTCTGAGCACCTTAAAATTGTGGCTCGAATGAAGCATTGCAGGAGAAGGAGAAGTAGAGGGAAGTCTTCACTTGGGAAGGCCTCAAGAATGATCTACATGAGTGAATCAAATAGCCAGGCACAAGGAGGTCTAGAACTGCTTTTCTCCCAGCACAAGCATGTCTGAGTCTCACATTAGACGGCTAGTTTTATTCCTATAGAAGTCTAGCTATTTATGCAAATGTCTGAGATGCGTTTTCAGTTGCTTACGCAGAGAGCTCCAGCTTGCAAGTGGAAGGGTCACGCGGGAGCCCAGGCAGGAACCCCACTCACCTGAGACTTTCTCCTCAGCCTGGGGCCTACAGGTGCCCACCTTCCCCATGTGGGCCACCTTATCAGAAGGAGTCTGAAATGTTGAAGTCCACAGGAAACAGTAAAAGAATGAGGGTTCTAGATTCTGCTACAAATAATCCTGTGTCTGCAGGCAATTAATTTTGCTGTACCTTTTTCTTCACATACTAGAAACAGCTGAAAAGAAATCTTTGAGATCTCCCAAACATCCTCTGATTTTAGAGACGGGACTCATGATAACAAGGATAGGAGTGACTTTCCTGGCATCACTTCACCCATTCATTCACCCACTGAGTGTTTACTTTGTGCCAGGCATATTGGACCTCAGGGAGCTTACAGTGAGGAGACCAACAAGTTTCCTGCAGTGGAAGTTTGGAAGAAAGCGTAGAACAGAGAAAGCCTGCCATTCTCTGCAGGAACCAGGGACACCTTCACAAAGGAGGGAACATATAAGCTCAGTTTTGAAGTAGGCATTTGCCTTAGGCCAGGGAGGAACTACATTCCAGGAAAACAGACTATTCTATGACAAGCTCAGGAGGCATTAACACATTGAGTATTCAAATAGCAGCAAGTTCAGCCACTGGAATATCAGACTAGAGAGGAAATGATTAAGGGCTTGGAATGTTCCATATTTCCACAAGGAAATAATTTTAGTTGGCATATGAACTAACATTTGTTACTATAATAGTTAGAGCAGAGAAATGCAACTAGAATTTGAAACGTATGCCTTTAAGGAGAATGTTGCTTAGAACAAGAGTAAAACTAAACAGAGAGTAGTGTGAAATGCCTGTAAAGCAATAGTGGTGGTAAAACTTGAAAACAACAAAAGGTGGAAGATGAAAGGGGGAGGGAGGAAAGGAAGGTGGGGGGCAGAGGTTGAAAAACTATCAATTACTATGCTCAATACCTGGGTGACGGATCAATCATACCTCAAACCTCAGCACCATGCGAGGAACAGGCAGGTGCAATGCAGGAAAGGGCATAGCAGATGTGAGAGCTATTTAGAAGGTAGAATCCATAGGAATTGGCCATTACTGGATATGGCTATTAAGGGAGAAGGTATCCAGGATGATTGTTCAACTATCCAGTTGGACAACAGGGCAAATGGCAGGACCATTCTCCAGGACAGAGAACACAAGAAGAGTAGGGAGGAATGATGTTGCATATTCACCACGAGCAGGGGCATTAATTTCAACCAACAGTCTGTAGTTCACAGGCTGGCTATAAACACACCCGTGGACACCAACTTGAATACTGGGAACGGGGACCCGGGGAAAGGAGATGCCCAGTGCTGTGACCTCTGGACTGGAACCCTGCTGAAATGATTAGGAGGGCTAAATGTTTCTCTTCTGCTTAATAACGTAAGTTCTATCTCACAGGCTCAGCAGCTGCCCTGTAGCTAGTTGTTGAGGGGGGCAAGACAGCTATTAATTAAGGTGTGCAGTCTAGCCGACACCTGATAGTACTGCTGTGTCCTCTGGCACACAGCAGCCCATGTCTCCAATTTAAAGGGCAGAAATTAAAAGCCATGCAACCTGACCTCACAAGCTTGAGCTCCCCTGAACTGTGGCTGGATCCCTAGACATACACCAGGCAGAATCCACGTCTGTACATTTAGTCCCTGCAGCCTGCAGAAACCTAACACCTTTTCCCACCCACTTCCAGTGCCACCAGGAAATTAGCACTCACCCAGGTACTGGGTCATAATTAAACTGAACAAAAAGACAGCTGCTCCTACCTTTCTTTTTTAATCACCAACATGCAGCCTTGGGGATTACCAGCTTTGGGTTGATTTAGGGAGGATTACTCTTTCATTAGTTTCCAGGGTCAGTTCCAATACACTGACATGAGAGCCCTTTAAGATGCCCTTCCATGCCAAGAGTTCATCCCTTTCCATGACTGAAAGGTTAGGTTTTTGGAAGCCACTGGCAGCCTACTATTTGCCAGACCCCCAAATATCTGATTTTTTAACCAGAAACAATACCCCAAAATGATTCTGCACTGATTTTCTAGTGTATATGAGATGTCACTCTAAATCCCCAATGTAGTCTCTAATAATGATGAGAAGGAACAAACGTGGGAAAAGAACAAATGTGGAGAGCTCAAGCTTCTGCATAACAAAGAAAACCATTTACAGAGTGAAGAGAATTCACAGAGTAGGAGAAAATATCTGTATACCACACATCTGATAAGGGGTTAATATCCCAAATATATAAGAAACTCAACTTAATAGCAAGAAAACAAATAACCTGATTTTTAAAATGGACAAAGGACTTGAATAGATATTTTTTAAAAGAAGACATACAAATAGCCAAGAGATTTATTTAAAAATGCTCAACATCACTAATAATCAAGGAAATGCAAATTAAAATCACAATGAGAGATTATCTTACCCGTGTTAGAATGACTGCCAGCAAAAAGACAAAAGATAACAAGTGTTGGCAAGAATGTGGAGAAAAAGGACCACTTGTATACTGTTGTAATGTAAATTAGTACAGCCATTATGGAAAACAGTATGGAGGTTCCTCAAAAAAATTAAATTAGAATACCATATGATCCAGTAACCCCACTTCTGGGTATATATTAGAAAGAATTGAAATCAGTACACTGAAGAGATATCTGTACTCCCATGTTCACTGCAGCATTGTTCACATAGCCAAGATATGGTATCATGCTAGGTGTCCATTAATAGAGAAAATGTGGTATATATATACAATGGAATACTAGTCAGCCTTTAAAAAGAAGGAAATTCTGTCACTGGGTCAATATTGTGAAATATTGGACTGTGTGAAATAATCTATGCACAGAAAGACAAATACTACACAATCTCACTTATATGTGCAATTTAAAATACTCAAACTTACAGAAGTAAAAAATAGAAAGATAGTTACCAGGAGTAGAGAGTGGATGAGAGATGCTAACCAAAGAATACAAAGTTGCAGTTAGATAGGAGAATAAATTTTTGAGATCTATTGCACAGTACGGTGACCATAGTTAATAATAATGTATTATATATTTCAAAACTGCTAAAAGAATAGATTTTAAATGTTCTCAGTATAAAAAACATAAAGTATGTGATACATATGTTAATTAGCTTGATCTAATCATTCCACAGTGAATACACATATCAAAACAGTACACTGTGCCCCATACTCCATTAACATATATAATTGTCAATTAAAAGTAAAATTTTTTTTTTTTGAGACAGGGTCTCACTCTGTCACCCAGGCTGAAGTGTGGTGGTGCAATCTCAACTCACCGCAACCTCTGCCTCCCAGGTTCAAGCGATCCTCCCACCTCAGCCTCCAGAATAGCTGGGACTACAGGTGTGTGCCACTGTGCCCACCTAATTTTTTAGTAAAAACAGGGTTTCACCACGTTGGCCAGGCTGGTCTCAAACTCCTGACCTCATGTGATCCACCCACCTCAGCTTCCCAAAGTGCTGGGATTACAGGTGTGAGACACTGCGCTCGGCCTAAAAATAAAACTTAAACAAAAAATAGTTGAAGAAGGATATACCATGCCACTGTTAATCAAAAGATAGCAAGAGAAGCTATATTAATTTCAGGCAGAGCAAGCTTAGGGAAAGGAAAGGAATCACAGATAAAGATGGGACACTGCATAATGCTAAGGGGGTCAATCTCCAAAAAGGTGTAACAATCTTTAATGTATATGTGCCTAACAAAAGAATATCAAAATGTGTGAGACAAAAACCAATACAAATGCAAAGAGAAATAGAAGAATCCACTATTATAGTGGACACTTCAAAGCCCTTCTATCAGAAATTGACAGATCCAGCACGCAGAAATTCAGTAAGAACACACTTGAATTCAACAACACCATCAATCAACTAAATATAATGGATATTTATAGACTAATTCATCCAACAACAGCAGGATACACATTATTCTCAAGTTCATGTGAAATACTCACCAACATAGACCATATTCTGGGCTCTTAAAACACCTTAACAAATTTTTTAAAAATAGAACTCATGAAATTGGATCCTTATCTTATACCACATATAAAAATCAACTCAGAATGGATTAAGGATTTAAATATAAAACCTGAAATGTACAACTGAAAGAAGAAAACACAAGGGGAAAGCTCCATTATTTTGGCCTGAACAATAACAGAAAGAAAGCTGGAAAATCTCAAATTACTTGGAGATTAATCAACACACTTCTAAATTACACATGGGTCAAAAAAATCAAGAGAAATTTAAAAATATTTTGAATTAAATGAAAATGAAAATACAGCTCATCAAATTTTGTGGGATGCAGCAAAAGTAGTGCCTGGGGAAATTTAGAGCATTGTATGCACATATTAGTAAAGAGGAAAGCTCCAAAATCAATAATCTTCCACCTTGGAAAACAAGAAAAAGAAAAGCAATTAAACCTGACGTGAGCAGAAGACAAGAAATAACAATTAGAGTAGAAATCAATGAAACTGAAAACAGGAAGTCAATGAAGATAATCAACAAAACCCAAAGCTGGTTCTTTGAAAAAAATCCATAAAATCAATGAGCCTCTAGCCAGGCTAACTAAAAAGCCAGGGTGGTGGTGGGAAGGGCAAATTACTAATATCAGAAATGGCAGAGGAGACATCACTACAGATGTCACAGACATTAAAAGGATAATAAAAGAATTCTATGAACAACTCTATGATCACAAATCTGATCACCTAGATGAAATTGATCAATTCCTTGAAAGATAAAATCTGCCAAAACTCACACAAGAAATGACAATCTAAATAGATCTTTATTTATTAAAGAAGTTGAAACAATAATTAATAAACTTAAAAATACAGAAAATTCCAGGCCTAAATGGGTTCACTGTTGAATTCTGTGAGCCATTTAAGGAAGAAATTATACCAATTCTCTAAAATCTCTTTCAGAAGATAGAAGTAAAAACAAAAAAATCAGGATTTATCTTATGAGCCCTGATTTATCTGATGAGGCCAGCATTACCTAATACCAAAACCAAACAAAGACATTGCAAGAAAAGAAAACTACAGACCAATATCTCTCATGAACATAGATGCAAAAATCCTCTGCAAAATATTAACATATTAAGTCCAAGAATGTAAAAAAGAATTATATATCACAACCACAAGATTTATCCCAAGTATGCAAGGCTGGTTCAACATTCAGAAATCAATTAACATAATCTATCACATGAACAGGTTAAAGAAGAAAAATAATACTATATCTTTTTTGTTGTTGTTGTTTGTTGTTTGTTTTTTTAGACAGAGTCTCACTCTGTACCAGGCAGGAGTGTACTGAAACAATCTTGGCTCACTGCAAAATCTGCCTCCCGGTTTCAAGTGATTATTGTGCCTCAGCCTCCCAGACTGCTGGAATTACAGGTGTGGGCCACCACACCCAGTTAACTTTTTTTGTATTTTTAGTAGAGACAGGGTTTTGCCATGTTGACCAGGCTGGCCTTGAACTCCTGGCCTCATGTGATCCACCCACCTTGGCCTCCCAAAATGCTGAGATTACAGATGTGAGCCACTGCACCCAGCCTATCAATAGATGCAGAAAATGCCTTTGACAAAGTCCAATACCCACCCATAAAAAAAAACTCTCAGGAAACTAGGAATAGAGGGGAACTTGCTCAATTTGATCAAGAATATCCATTAAAAACCTATAGCTAACATTATACTTCATGGTGAGAAACTTAAGGTTAAGAAACTTAAGGTTAAGACCATAATGGCAAGGATGTCCCCTCTCACCACTCCTTTTTGTCATCATACTGGAAGTCCTAGCTAATGCACTAAGACAGGAAAAGGAAATAAAAGGGATACAGACTGGGAAGGAAGAAATAAAACTCTGTTCATAAATGACAGGGTAGTCTATGTCAAAAATCCAAAAGAATCAACAAAAAAATCCTGGAACCAGTAAGCAATTATAGTAAGGTTACAGGACACAAGGTTAATATACAAAATCAATTGCTTTCCTATATACCAGCAATGAGCAAGTAGAATTTGAATTTAAAAACACAATACCACTTATATTAGCCTCCCAAAACATAAAATACTTAAGTATAAATCAAACAAAATATGTACAAAATCTGTATGAGGAAACCTTAAAAACTCTGATGACAGAAATTAAAGAACTAAATGGAGAGATATACCATGTTCATGAATAGGAAGAGTTAATATTTGGCCAGTCATGGTGGCTCACACCTGTAATCCCAGCACATTAGGAGGCCTAGGCAGGAGAATCACTTAAGCTCGAGAGCTCAAGACCAGCCTGGGAAACATAGTGAGACTCTGTCTCTCCAAAAATTTTAAAAATTCACCAGGCATAGTGGTATACTCCTGTTGTCCCAGCTACTCAGCAAGCTGGGGCAGAGAATCACTTGAGTCCAGGATCAAGGCTGCAGTGAGCCATGATCACACCACTGCACTCCAGCCTGGGAAACAGAGTAAAACCCTGTCTCAGAAAAAAACAAAACAAAAACCCTCAATATTTTCATGTCAATTCTTCCCAACATGAGTTATAGATTCATTGCAATCCCAGTCAAAAGCCTGGCAAGTTATTTTGCATAAATATTTTTAAAAACTAATTCTAAAGTTTATATGGAGAGGCAAAAAGGCCTAGAATAGGCAACACAATATTAAAGGAAAAAAACTAAGTTGGAGAACTGACACTACCTTACTTCAATGAAGACTACGAAGCTACAATAATTAAGGCAATGTGGTACTGATGAAAGAATAGACCAACATATCAAAGGAACAGAATTCAGAACCCAGAAACAGACCCACATAAACATAATCAACTGATCTTTGACAAAGAAGCAAAGGAAATACAACAGAACAAAGATCATCTTTTTAACAAACAAGGCTAGACCTGGACATGAAAAAAAAAAAAAAAGAATCACAGGGGCTAAATGTAAAGTAAAAAACTATAAAACTCCTATAGGATAATAACATAGGAGAAAACCTAGATGATCTAGGGATTTGTCTTGTCTAGAGACAGGTCTCGCTCTGTCGTCTAGGCTGAAGTGTAATGGCATGACCATAGCTCACCACAGCCTCAAACTCCTGTGCTCAAGGGAGTCTCCCACCTCAGCCTCCTGAGTAGCTGGACTACAGGAGCACACCACCACATCAAGTTTGTTTATTTATTTATTTAGACTAAGATGGTAGGCCATAAAATAAGTCACAATAGATTGAAAAGGATTAAAATGATTGAGACAAATTCTGACTATAATGAAATTAAATTAGAAATCAAGAGATCTGCAAAATCCCCAAATGTTTAGAAGTTAAACATGCTTGTAAGTAAACATGCTTGTAAGTAATCAATGAGTCAAAAAAGAAATCACAGAAAGACAAGAAAATATTTTGAACTGAATTAAAATGAAAACACAGTATATCAAAATTTGTAAGATGGAGCTACTGCAGTGCTGAAAAGGAAATTTATAGCTTAAATTGTATTAGAAAAAAGGTATCAAAATCAGTGGTTTGGGCTTCTACTGTAAATAGCTACAGAACAAATTAAACCCAAAGTATGTATAAGAAAGAAAATAGGCTGGGTATCGGGGCTCACACCTGTAATCCCAGCACTTTGGGAGGCAGAGGCAGACCGATCACCTGAGGGCAGGAGTTCAAGACCAGCCCGACCAACATGGAGAAACCCCATATCTACTAAAAAAATACAAAATTAGCTGGGCGTGGTGGCACATGCCTGTAATCCCAGCTACTCAGGAGGCTGAAGCAGAAGAATCGCTTGAACATCGGAGGCAGAGGTTGTGGTTGAGCCGAGATCATGCCACTGCACTCCAGCCTGGGCAACAAGTGTGAAACTCCATCTCAAAAAAAAAAAAAAGAAAAGAAAAGAAAGAAAATAATAAAGAGGAAAAAAATCAAATAACAGACAATAAAATTGAAAATCAGTGAAACCAAATACTGGTTATTTTATTGTAAAACATAACACAATAGAAAAGTACACAAACAAAAAAATACATATACAGCACAACGATTTATCAAATGCCATGAAACTACCACATGGTCTTTGAAGAAAGACCATGACCAGCACCCAGAGGCATCCTACCATCATGTCCCCTCCCAATTCTGTCTTTCCCGAAGTAATGACTATCCTAACTCATGCAAATAACTTCCTTGCTTTTCATTACCACCAATGAAGGCACCTAAGAACTTGAAAGTCCAGAGTTATTTTACCTATTTTTTTAAACTTCATATAATTCAATATGTACTAGATATGTTTGTTGGCCATTCACATATCTGCCTTTGTGTGTTTAAATCTTAACCAAGCTGCCTTTGAAAAGATGAGCAAAAAAAGCTGACAACCTTCTACCTATGCTAAGCAAGGCAAGAGAAGGCTCAAATTACCAACATTAGCAATAAAAGAAAGGACATAAGTAGAAATCTTACAGATATTAAAATAGGAAAACATCATGAACAACTTTATGTCAATTAGACAACCTACTTTACACAAAATAACTAAACCAGCTAGGTGTATAGGAATATGCCAAAATAGGCCAGGCACAGTGGCTCACACCTGTAATCCCAGCACTTTGGGAGGCTGAGGCGGGTGGATCACCTGAGGTCGGGAGTTCAAGACTAGCCTGGTCAACATAGTAAAACCCTGTCTCTACCAAAAATACAAAAAGTAGCTGAGTGTGGTCGTGCACGACTGTAATCCCAGCTACTTCAGAGTCTGAGGCATGAGAATCACTTGAACTTGGGAGGCTGAGGTTGCAGTGAGCCAAGATCACACCAGTGCATTCCAGCCTGGGCAACAGAGTGAGACTTCATCTAAAAAACAGAAAAAATAATAAGTATTTGTATGTATGTATGTATATATATATTTTTTCCCCCAAAATAAATACTTAAGGAAATTTCTTACCTTTTAAAAACCTTCCAAACTGTTCCTAGACTCATGTGAAACCCTAAGTCATTAAAAGAGAGGACTACATGTCAAGTTAGGCCCCCAAAAACATCTTTAAGTGCCTATAATGTGTGCTACACACTGAGAATTCAAATTAAAGATACGGTTTTTTCTTACAGTTGTACAATCTTCATGTGGTTTCATGTGGCTTCATGAAGTTATTAAAAAATAAACTAGATTTATTAAAGATCATAATGCTATCATTTATTGAAGAAAAAAGCAAAAACAAAATTGTGATGGGGGAGGAGAGACAGCTTGGCAACATTCCTTTTAAAGTTAAGTTAGCATAAAGAAAACAATATTTATTAAATGAAATAGATTTTCAAGGTAGGAAAAGAATGTACTTTTGGATACAAAAATTCAGTTACACAATCAGTAGCATTCAAAATTAGTTATGAGTATTTATACAATTACAAAAAAGGATTCATGTTTCAACAAAGTGTTGTAAAAGCTCAAACATTTTAAAACAGGCACAATATTCTAAAGACATATAAATTCACCATGGGCTTTTGAATGTCCTCACTCCCAACTTCATAATCAAAATTTACAGAAGCAGCAAAAGATCAGAGTTCAGAGGGCTATTTTTTTCCCTTTCCTTATTTAAGGTTGCAAACACATTGACAAAGGCAAAATAAACACCTTTCATAGCAGAAAGACCAAAAAATTGAATGTAAACTATAGCTCTCCCTTAGGAGATTAAACAAATACAAGGTTCATTTGTACTTAGAACAAGGCTCATAACTTCTTGTAGCATGGACATTCAACAGGCACAGAGCAACATTCACCCAAATACCAGCTGCAATTTGTCCTTTAAGGATGCCTCACAAGGATATTATGTCCAGGTAGCTGGTACATATCAGGGACCAGCTGTCCTTTTGTTGTTTGTGGCTATTTATTAAATGTAGTCACATTACTTTGTTGTGAATATGTACCATCATTTGCTACAATGCTATGAACTGACCTTTAATTTTACTTTTTTTAGCAAATTATTCCAAATCCTGAATAACCTTTCATTTTAAACAGCAAAGTTTCTCCTGTCTAGTGGACTCATGGTTACAGATCATCCTGTCTACAGAAAATCATTTTGTACATTTCTAAGCCCATTATCAGTTTATCTACTCCTGCTATAAAATGACATAATTTTTTGTCAATTTACATTAACAAAGGCACTGCTACTCCCCATTTATCTCGCTGCTACAAAAACTGGTAAGTCAGGTAAAGCTTAAGTAACAGGGACTATGAATTTAGAGTAGAAGTGAAAATAACCAAAGTGGAACTAAATACCCTATTCTTGAATGAACTGAGATCAAGTAAACTTCACCAGACTTTCTTCTTAACTATTAAACTACTAACCCAAGGTAAAGTCACACAATTTTACCTCCCAACAAACTTTTAAAATAAAAATTTCCAAAAACTTTAGATGCCTAGGTTTTGTTATATCTTACCAAGAGTTACACAGTCGTAAATCTATATTTAACTTCAGCTAAACATCTATTCACTTTTTAAAAACGCTGTCTGCAAATAAACTACTGGACATCTTAAGCTTACTAAAAAAAAAACTTAAGATTTTTAAATTAAAAAAAAAACACTAGAACAAAAATCTAGCAAATAGCTTCATGTATCTTTAAACACTGATTCTTAAAAATTTATATGCTGAAAATGAGGTTTGAGAATAGGTATTTTAAACTATTTATAATCCTACAGTCAATTCTAGTCAGAAGTTATCTGAGCAAAGAGAAAATAAACAAAGCCTGGCGTAAACAGTCCCATAGAAAATAGAATCCATAGCCATGGGGCTGCCCTTCAATTTCCCAATTCATTCCACTAAGTCTCATGATGCAACATCTGTCACTTTCATAGGGAAAACAGAAGCCAAGCCAGATCCTCCACACTTTAAGATATGGTCCCTTATTATCTATTTTAACAGAAGTATCAAAAAGCTATTTTTATTTATTTATTTATTTTTGAGACAGAGTCTCGCTCTGTTGCTCAGGCTGCAGTGCAGGGGCATGATCTCGGCTCACTGAACTTCCACCTCCTGGGTTCAAGCAATTCTTGTGCCTCAGCCTCCCTCCCAAGTAGGTGGGATTATAGGCACACACCAGTTACCCTGGCTGATTTTTTTGCTGTTGTATTTTTTGTAGAAATGGGGTTTCGCCATGTTGGCCAGGCTGCTCTTGAACTCCTGCCCTCAAGCGATCCACCCACCTCAGCCTCCCAAAGTGCTCGGATTACTTTGGGAGTGTGAGCCACTACACCCAGCCAAAAAGTGATTTTATTTGGAATGCATTTCATGATTTTATTTCTTGCTCCCTGAGTATGCAGTGATTAGGCTGGATGGGAGGTGGCACTCAGGCAGATAATTCACAAAGTCACCACACAAGGGTGATAGACAGATGATCCAACACTGAGATAATCAACCCAGTGAAAATGCTACACTGGGGACAATGTTTTGCCCTTTCCAGAGACAAGATATCTTGAGCTGGGGTCTGAGCTACGGCTATTAGAGGAGCAGAACTGAAGGTTCCCTTTGAGCCCATTCTGCAAACGGGGATGCATTTCAGATAATGAGACAAGAGATGGGATTGAGTTAGTACACAGCATGTCCAATACCCAACAAGTAGCCTCAGAGAGACTGGGACAAGAGGGAGAGGGGACTGGAAGCCATCTCTTCTGGTGTGAAGGGCAGTACTCCTCCCAAGACAGCATTCAGAGAGCCAACAGCCCAGGGCAGATCATGCCAGGACAGTGTTTCCACATGGCTGACTGAGTACCACATTCCCATCTGCAAAAGAGTCACCTTATTGGTTCCCTTAACTTCCAAAGTGCAGCAAGCCCTCCTTCACCCAGCAGTGAACAGAAGAGAAGGGAATGCAGGTCAGCAGGGAGACAGAGACCATTATTAACCACAGGTCTGAAACCCTAATTCTTTACTCACTCATCAGGTTGCTTTTAACCACTGCTGTTGCTTGGTAACAGGTTTCAGCAGATTTGAAATGGATTTCTTCCTCCCACAGTCTAACAAAAACAAGTAGGGAAGCAACTAAAGAATAAGGCAACTTAAGGAAAACCCTGGGAGGCAGGGTCATGCAAAAGCTGCTTATGGTGTCCTGACGGGAGCTGTCTGAGCAAACTGGCCACAGGCAGTGAGTGAAAGCAAAGCAGAAGCCTTTCTACAAGACCCATCTCCTGCCAAGAACCCCTCCCTGATGCCTCCTCTGGTGGGGTCTGGGATAGGCTCTCTACCCTCTCAGAGGATGGAGGCAATACCATTCACTGGGCAGTCACTGTGAATACTGAATGAGAAAAAACATGGCAGTGTCCACAGGGCCAGGCACATCGTACTAGGTAAGATTTGTTAGATAAATTAATGATTAGAGACATTCACTCTCACCTTCCAAAGTTGCCAGTTATTTCTGGGATTAAATAACACCTACCCTACCGAGGCTCTACTTATGCCAAGCCCTATTCTAAGCACTTGACATGTCTCACTGACATCTTGCAATGACCCAGTAGGAATTGTTATTCCCACAATTTTTAAACAGATGAACAAACTGAGGAACCAGAGGTTAGGTAACTTGTTCAATATGACACAGCTAGTATATGACTAGTCCCAGCTCACACCCAGATGCAACTGACTTCAAAGACTACATTTACTACTATTATGCTATAAAGCCTATAAAGCCCTGGTGACAACTTAGTACCCTGGCCTCATGTCCCACAAAGTCAATCCAGGGATTAAAAAGGATATAGGGCTGGGCACGGTGGCTCACGCCTGTAATCCCAGCACTTTGGGAAGCCAAGGCAGGCGGATCACTTGTGATCAGGAGTTCGAGACCAGTCTGGACAACATGGTGAAACCCCATTTCTACTAAAAATACAAAAATTAGCTGGGTGTGGTGGCACATGCCTGTAGTCCCAGCTACTTGGGAGGCTGAGGCACAAGAATCGCTTGAACCCGGAAGGCAGAGGTTGCAGTGAGCTGAGATCATGCCACTGCACTCCAGCCTGGAAAACTGAGGGAGACTCCGTTTCAAAATTAAAGCAGTGTGTAGAGGGAAATTTATAGCACTAAATGCCCACAAGAGAAAGCAGGAAAGATCGAAAATTGACACCCTAACATCACAATTAAAAGAACTAGAGAAGCAAGAGCAAACAAATTCAAAAGCTAGCAGAAGACAAGAAATAACTAAGATCATAGCAAAACTGAAGGAGATAGAGACCACGAAAACTCATTCAAAAAACCAATGAACCCAGGAGCTGGTTTTTTTAAAAGATCAACAAAATAGATAGACTGCTAGCCAGACTAATAAAGAAGAAAAGAGAGAAGAAGAAAATAGGCACAATAAAAAATGGTAAAGGGAATATCACCACCTATCCCACAGAAATACAAACCACCATCAGAGAATACTATAAACACCTCTACGCAAATAAACTAGAAAATCTAGAAGAAATGGATAAATTCCTGGACACATACACCCTCCCAACACTAAATCAGGAAGAAGTCAAATCCCTGAATAGGCCAATAACAAGTTCTGAAATTGAGGCAGTAATAGCCTACCAAACAAAAAAAAGTGCAGGACCACATGGATTCACAGCCGAATTCTACCAGAGGTACAAAGAGGAGCTAGTAGCATTCCTTCTGAAACTATTCCAAACAATAGAAAAACGGGGAATCCTCCCTAACTCAATAGATGCAGAAAAGCATTCAACAAAATTCAACAGTCCTTCATGCTAAAAACTCTTAATAAACTAGGTATTGATGGAACACATCTCAAAATAATAAGAGCTGTTTATGACAAACCCACAGCCAATGTCATACTGAATGGGCAAAAACTGGAATCATTCCCTTTGAAAACCGGCACAAGTCAAGGATGCCCTCTCTCACCACTCCTATTCAACATAGTATTGTAAGTTCTGGCCAGGGCAATCAGGCAAGAGAAAGAAATAAAGGGTATTCAATTAGGAAAAGAGGAAATCTTAAATGTAAGACCCAAAACCATAAAAACCCTAGAAGAAAACCTAGGCAATACCATTCAGGACATAGGCATGAGCAAAGACTTCATGACTAAAACACCAAAAGCAATGGCAACAAAAGTCAAAATAGACAAATGGGATCTCATTAAACTAAAGAGCTTCTGTACAACAAATGAAACTATCATCAGAGTGAACAGGCAACCTACAGAATGGGAGAAAATTTTTGCAATCTATCCATCTGACAAAGGGCTAATCTCTAGAATCTACATAGAACTTAAACAAATTTATAAGAAAAAAAAAAAAAAAAACCCCATCAAAAAGTGGGCAAAGGATATGAAAGACACTTCTCAAAAGAAGACATTTATGCAACCAACAAACATATGAAAAAATGATCATCACTGGTCATTAGGGAAATGCAAATCAAAACCACAATGAGATACCATCTCATGCCAGTTAGAAAGGCAATCATTAAAAAGTCAGGAAACAACAGATGCTGGAGAGGATGTGAAGAAATAGGAATGCTTTTACACTGTTGGTGGGAGTGTAAATTAGTTCAACCATTGCGGAAGACAATGTGGTGATTCCTCAAGGATCTAGAACTAGAAATACCATTTGACCCAGAGATCCCATTACTGGGTATTTACCCAAAGGGTTATAAATCATTCTACTATGACACATGCAAACTGCAGCACTGTTCACAACAGCAAAGACTTGGAACCAACCCAAATGTCCATCAATGATAGACTGGATAAAGAAAATGTGGCATATATACACCATGGAATAGTATGCAGCCATAAAAAAGGACGAGTTCATGTCCTTTGTAGGGACATGGATGAAGCTGGAAACCATCATTCTCAGCAAACTATCGCAAGAACAGAAAACCAAACACCACATGTTCTCACTCATAAGTGGGAGTTGAACAACGAGAACACATGGAAAAAGGAGGGGAACATCACACACCGGGGCCTGTTGGGGGATAGGGGGCTAGGGGAGGGATAGCATTACATGTATACCTATGTAACAAACCCGCATGTTCTGCACATGTACCCCAGAACTTAAAGTATAATAAAAAATAATTTCCAGAATCTCGTATAAAAAAAGACTAAAATTTAAAATGCAGTTTATGTAAAAGATCAACAGAACTTAAAGATAATCACTGAGTGACTTACAGTAAAAATTCAAAAAATGAAAAAGACTAGTGTACTACAAGACTATCTGAAAAAGAAGAAATAATATCACAGAGTATCAAAAACTTGAATGGGAGCAAGAACTCTGCAGTTTGAGATTTCTGATAGTCATGAAAAAGAAGACCTGTTGCATAAAAACCACTTGATGTAAAATGAAATTGCCAGGCTCAGGCTGGAAATAGACACAATAAAAAATCAAATCCTGGAAAAGAAATACCTAAAAGACATTGAAATTATAAAAAGAAAGCATGAAGACCTCAAAAGGCTCTAAAACAGAATGGGGAAACATCAACAAAAGCTATAGCCCATTATAGTGGACAGCTTACTGCTCTGACAGATGAGAACACAACGCTCTGTTCCAAACTGGAGAAGGAAAAACAAAGCAAGAAAAGACTGACGAAATGGAATCATACCAATGTAGACTGAATGCTGCTCTACGTGATCATAATCAAAGTCACTCAACAGAAGAGACCAAGAGCTTGATTTCCAGGGCACGGTAGAGAAATTGTGTCATTTACAGGAAAATTTGAATTCTCATGTTCTGATTCTTTCTCAACAACTTTCTAAAGCTAAGAGTAAGTTCAGGGGCCTCAAAACTGAGCTCCGTTACACGAGAGGCTCTGAAAGAAAAGGCTTTGGTTTTTGAACACATACAAAGAGAGCTAAACCAAACAGTGTCAAATGAAGGACACTGAAAAAATGTACACAAATGGCCAAGATAAAGTAGAAAAATGCAAAGAAAAGCAAGTAAGATTATGTCAACTACAAAGACAAACTATGTTGCTTCAACAGCAACTGGATGATGTTCACAACAAAGCTGACAATCAAGAAAAAACAGTAATTGATATTCAAGCCAACTGTAATGCTACAGTACAAAATCTTCAGGCTGAGTGCATAAAGTATCGTCTTTTGCTAGAAGAATAAGAGGATGATCAATAAAGTTAATCATTTGAAAGAAAAACAATGTCAATATGAAAGACAGAAAGCAGAAAGAGAAGTAGCTGTGAGACAACTTCAACAAAAACAGGGTGATGTCCTAAACAATCAACAACAAAAGCTTTGCTGGATGCTTCATTGCGTCACTGCATCCGTTGAGAAAGTGAGATGCAAGATTCAAGGAAGAAATTAGGCCAGACGAGAATTCAATTTCAAGAAAAACAGTATCAACTTACAGCAACTATAAGATGTACTAAGGAGACGCAAGGCCACATACAAAAGCTCAAAACAGAAAATTCCATGTTAAGAAATAGTTAAAAAGCAAGATGGCCAAATTGAGCAGCTTCAGAAAATCCTGCGAAGCTCAATGCAGCAGTTGTTGAAAGAAAATGAAACTACAGAAACAGATGAAGCTTCTTCTGAATTTAAATCTGGATCCTCTACAGCAGAGGTCCCCAACCTGCAGGCCACGGACAGGTCCATGACCTGTCAGGAACCAGCTACACAGCAGGAGAGTTACTGTGGATCTTCTAGATTATCTGCATGCACGTGACTCTTATAACCAGTTTTTAATTTCTACAAAAAACAAAACAAACAAACAAACAAAAACGCCTGCTTGGCTTTGGATGGGGACTGCACTATATCTATAGATTAATATGGGAAAGAATTAACATCAACAATGTTGAGTCTCTCAACCTATGAACAAGATACTTACTTAAGTCTTCTTTAATTTTTCTTAGCAATGCTTTTTAGTTATCAGTGTACAGATATTCCACACAGTTTGTCAGGTTTATTCCCAAGAATTTTATATTTTAATGCTATTGTAAATAGTATTATTTTTAAATTTTCAATTCCTAATTCTTCTAACAGAGAAACATAATTGATTTCTGTGTATCGATTATATATCCTGCAGTGTTGCAAAACTCACTTGCTGGTTTCAGTAACCTGGTAATGGATTTTATTTGGTTTTCTACATAGATGATTATATCTGTGAATAGACCGTTTTACTTATTTATTTTCAATCTAAAGGCCTTTTATTTTTCTCCTTCCCTCCCTCTTTCCCCCAACTCCCAATTAAAACATGATTGCAGCGGCTAGAATTTCCAGTACAATGTTGAATATAAGTGGTAAGAGTTGACCTCTCTGTCTTATTCTCAATCTTAGGGGAAAACATTCAGCCTTTCATCATTACAAAGGATGTTAGCAGAAGATATTTTAAAGATGCCCTTCAATAGGTTGAGGAAATTCTCTTGTATCCCTAGTTTGCTGAGATTATTTTTTAAATAAAGAATAGTTGTTCAATCTCAAAAAAAAAAAAAAAAAAAAAAAGGACATGGACATGGAGGGGTGAGCCTTCTAGGTGTCTTATTCCAGGTTGCTGGAGCTGCTGGAGCTCACAGTGATTAGCCAAGCCTCGTATCAGTTCTAAAGAAAAGGAACCATGAGCACTCCTGACCTCCTCCATGCCCCTTCTGACACCACAGCCCTTCTGAGATCTGTCTCCAAGAGGCACCTGGGATGTGAAAGAATCCCACAGAAGCCAAAGGGGTAGCATAAAATTTCCCTTCCTGGCTGAGGACAGTTTAGGGATCTGAGCAGATGACTGGATGCTGTCAATAGCCTAGAAAGAACCTGGGAAGACTAGCTCCTCTCTCTGGCCCTGTCAGGCTTATTCACAGCTCCCCAGCCTCAGAAGACAAGACCGGCAGGGCACAGTGGCTCACACCTGTAATCCCAGCACTTTGGGAGGTCGAGGCGGGTGGATCACCTGAGGTCAGGCGTTTCAGACCAGCTTGGCCAACATGGTGAAACCCTGTCTCCACTAAAAACACAAAAATTAGCACAGGCATGGTGGCGGGCACGTGTAATCCCAGCAACTTGGGAGGCTGAGGCAGGAGAGTTGCTTGAACCCAGGAGGCAGAGGTTGCAGTGAGCCGAGATCACGCCACTGCACTCCAGCCTGGGTGAGAGAGTGAGACTCCATCTCAAAAAGAAAAGATAAAAGACCAGTCAGTCTGAGTTCTCAGCCACAGTAGGACAAAGAAAGGTTCAGCAAGTAGCCACAAGCAAGGAGACAACCATCAGGTCACTTCCTTTGGTTTAGTGGTGGCAAAGGAGGAGCCCCAGTGGACCAGTTGGCCCTGTGCAAAGAGCAGAAAGGCAATCCAGATAAATGTAATTTGTAGGATGACTCTGGAGGTCCTGGAGGGCCAAGAACACTGGCTGACAAGACAGGGTGCTAATGGTGGTCAGGCAATAAGGAGGAGCTGACAGGGAACACAAGGGACAGTGAACATCCTACAGATCCAGGAAGAAGCTTCCAAAAGAGATGGGCAGGGACAGCCAGGTAGGAGATGGCTTGGCTGATGAAAATGGGGAAAACAGTCATAGGCAGTTACAGGAGGCACAACCAGAAACAGGCCAGAAAACTCTGGGTCATGAAGGAGGCTGAAGCTGTGGGTTTGGGAGGACCCAAAAACCAATGTGGGCCTTGATTCCCTTGACTGAACAGTGGGATAACAATCCCTGCTTCCTTACAAGGCTGTCCATAAGAACCAGGTAAGATCATGGACACAAAAGCACTTTGTAGGTTAGGCATCAGGCTGATAAGAGACCACCTGCAGTTTATGGGATCCTCCCCAGTGTCCCCAGCACAGGCTGAGTGCAAACACCGGGACTATTTAAAGGTCACTGGGCAGGCATGCCTACTTCCTGTTGGCCGCACAGCAGGGATCTGTCTTCCCACCCCACTCTCCCCTGGCCCAACGCCAGGGGAGAACGGAAAATAAAATCAGTTTAAAAGCAAACATTTATAAATAATGAAGAAAAAATATATAGCTGAGAACAGCAGGATTTTTCACCTCTTATGGGCTCTTGTCCAAAAAGAAATAGCAGTGTTTTCTGATGCTGCTCTGTTCTTTCTCCATCTAGTGCCAGGAGGTCATAAAGAAAGATATGTAGGGAGAGGGAGGGAGGGATGGGAAATAAAACCCAAGAGAAAAAGAGCCTTCACCTAATGTCAGAAAATACATTCCACAGTGAGGCGTAGAATCAGAACACCAAGAATGCTTAGATTCAAATTCCGAAACAGCATATACCACCAAAAAGTGCTTCTTTTCTACCTCACTCCATGGCCAGGCTCTTCAGGGGCTTGTGTAAAGCAGAGTCACTTGTTCTTAGATGCCAGAGGAGAAGCAGACTCACTCTATGCAGGACAGTGGTGATGGCTTCCATGCTGAGGGACAACTGGACCCCAAATCTCTGTCCCTTACTGTTGCTCCCCTGTGATCTCTGATGGGGCTGCCCTTTGCCACCTGGGAATCACTTGCACCCAAGGGTTATCTGCTGCTGCTGAACAGGTTTGTATTCATGGGAATTCAGTGGGACAACATCCAGAGAGGAAACAGGTACGTGAGGAAGATTCCATTCCACAAGATATAGAATCCACTTCTCATCCTGTGCTACTGACATTCAGGTTCGAGAATGTATTGTTGCTTCCAAAAGTAACACTCAAATGTTCGAATCACAAGCAACACATTGCTGCAAGATAAAAGGCACATGTCTGTAAGACAGAGATTTCAAAGATAGTTACAAAACTGTCCACCAGCTTCTGTCCATAGCGCCTTCCAAAGCTTCGCAAAACTGGCCATGAATTATGCAAGACACACTGCAAAACACTTCTTCACAGCATCCCTAGGAAAGAAAAGACACAAAGATGAGTGGAACGTCGTCACCCCAAAGGCACTTTAGAGGGCACCCAAAGTGGAAGCTGCAGAGTAGAAAGCACCTAGACTGAAAGATCAGACCTACACAGCATCAAACCGCAGCTTCAACATTTATTAGTAGTACTATCCTGGGAAAGTTCCTTGTCCTGTTTGAGTTCCAAATTCCTCATCTGTAAGAGGGGATGTCCCCACTTACCCCACAGTCTGATTATGGGAATAGTCATCATAATCAGAGAAAAAGATAATATAGACTATCAGAAACTAAGAAATCAGTCAGGACTGCTGCACTTCAATATCAGTCAAAATCACAGAATGCACTGAGAGCGTTAAATATTAACTGAAACCTTTCTTCATTCTAAGCAGGCAGCAGAAGGGAGCTCACTATGGGTTCTGAGTACTTATTAATATGCTATATTAGCCTTATCACAGATATATTCTGCTTAGAATTCAGTGTAGAGGGTGCAAGAAAGAGTTGGTCTTCAAGAAATTACTATTCTACCCAAGCAAGCAACTCCATTTCCACCACCACACCACACTGTGCAATGTGGCACTAGGCTTCTCATACCCCAGTTCTGTTCCACGTTCTCAACTGTGCTGCACTAAGGACACTGGGAGTCACATAAGGGAGGGAGAGGGGAATGGATGCATTTCCATGAGTAGGCACTGCACTTTAATATCAAGATGATTCCAGGGCAGCATTTCTTGAGATACACTCTGCACTGTAGTCCCAGAAGAGTCTCTGCACAAGAAGGGTTTTATGGCCCCATAAGTCCCCCTCATGGCAGCTCACAATACACATAGCATATGGAAGGATCTAGCAAGCCAGGCAAAGAGGAACTTACCTAATTTTGCTTAACCTGTTTCTCAGATTACTTGATCATAGAACTCTTTTCTTCCACAGAAACACTACTTCTGTGGAACACCATGGGAAAAGCTATTCTAGGGGAACTTACAAATAGAAGGGTGGGGCCAGGCATGGTGGTTCACGCCTGTAAACCCAGCACTTTGGGAGGCCGAGGCGGGCTGATGACTTGAGGTCAGGAGTTCGAGACCAGCCTGGTCAACATGGTGAAACCCCGTCTCTACTAAAAACACAAAAAATGAGCCTAGAGTGGTGGCGTACGCATGGAGGCTGAGGCAGGAGAATAGCTTGAACCCGGGAGGTTGAGACTGAGGTGAGCTGAGATTGGGTCACTGCACTCCAACCTGGGTCATAGAGTAAGACTCCATTTCAAAAAAAAAAATAGAAGGGTGGGATCTAGCTCTGTGATTCCCTCCCTACTAGAGGAGTAATTCACTTGCTTAGCACATGAAACTCACTATCTCAAATAAAATTCCATCATTCTATCAATCACTTGTACACAAATTTTATACATGCCAATCCAGATCAAGCCTGAAGCTCTGATGAATGACTCCAAGCAAGTTTCACGAATGAGACCTGTGCAACTGCACTGGCCCCATACTTAGAAGGGTTCACATTGGGTTTAATGCCTTGATTTGATGATGTTGCCATCTTGAAATTCATAATCTTTTTTTTTTTGAGACAGAGGCTCACTCTGTTGCCCAGGCTGGAGTGCAATGGTGCGATCTCAGCTCACTGTAACCTCCGCCCCCCAGGTTCAAGAGATTCTCCTGCCTCAGCCTCCTGAGTAGCTGGGATTACAGATGCGGGCCACCATGCCCGGCTAATTTTGGTATTTTTAGTAGAGACAGGATTTCACCACGTTGGTCAAGCTGGTCTTGAACTCCTGACCTCAGGTGATTCACCCACCTTGGCCTCCAAAAGTGCTGGGATTATAGGCATGAGACACCGCGCCCGGTCTATGATTTTTGAACAAGAAGCTCACATTTTTATTTTGCACTAGACCCTGAAAATTATGTTGGCACAATTATGTTGGCAGGCTAATCAGTATCTCATTGGCTCCTCAGTTATGATGGACTCTGGCTTACTTCACATAAAAATCTAGCTTCCCAGGACATCCCTGCCCATATTCTTCTCAGAAAAGCCACCAGGCCCCAAAACCAGCCAGGTCTGCATGGAGTATTTCATAACTGTTACCCTCCTGGAATTTATCAGTGAAGCCACTCAGCTACCTTTCATTTGAAAGGCTTAACTTCACATCCAATCAATCACTCCTCAGCACTTTCAAATCACTGTCAGCAATAGTCTTGGAATTTGTTAAGACATAAGATTGCTCTTCCTCCTTCCCAAGTCATGCATAATTTTTCATTTCCTCAGTATAGTTTGTTTGTTTGTTTGTTTTTGAGACAGAGTCTCGCTCTGTCACCCAGGCTGGAGTGCAGTGGCGTGATCTCAGCTCACTGCAAGCTCCACCTCCCAGGTTCACACCATTCTCCAGCCTCAGCCTCCCGAGTAGCTGGGACTACAGGCGCCCACCACCACACCCGGCTAATTTTTTTTTTTTTTTTTTTTTTTTAAGACGGAGTCTCGCTCTGTCATCCACGCTGGAGTTCTGCGGCGCAACCTCGGCTCACTGCAAGCTCCGCTTCCCGGGTTCACGCCATTCTCCTGCCTCAGCCTCCTGAGTAGCTGGGACTACAGGCGCCCGCCTCCACGCCCGGCTAATTTTTTGTATTTTCAGTACAGACGGGGTTTCACCATGTTAGCCAGCATGATCTTCATCTCCTGACCGCGTGATCTGCCTGCCTTGGCCTCCCAAAGTGCTGGGATTATAGGCGTGAGCCACTGCACCCGGCCCAGTACAGTTTTTTTAAAAAGCTTGTTTTTAATTAACAGGTAACGATAAAAAAAAGAATAGAAGTTAAATAGTTGCATTAGAACAAAGTTAGAGGCAAAGATCATGCGGCTAATTTTGAGAGGTTCATCACTGAAAGTGCTTAAAGAGGTTTGGAGTATTAGAATTTCAGAGCAAAAAGAGGCCTCTGGAGATGATCTAGACCAACTCAGTCTACTTATCAATGCTTTGAGGCCAGAGGGGTCAAGAGAGCTGCTCGAGGTCACACTGCTAGTTAGGAAGCCCTGGTACTGCTTACTCTCCATTTATAAACTCTTGTGAAACTTTTCCAGCAGTGGGATACTGCAAGAAGCACGAATTGAGATCCCTCCATATCTTACTCAGTGATATTAAATGACATTCACCTTTATTTAAAAAAAAAAAAACCCTACTCAAAGCTACAGGTTAAAAGAGTAACAATGTGCATATATGCACCATATATGAGTAGAATGTTCACAGCATCAGAAATTGATGTACCTGGGTAAATATCCATCATTAGTTGTATAATTAGAGTGGGTGGTGGAGTGACCTTTAACTTACTTAAATGAGATGTACACTATTTGTCTACTTGGCTCAAAAGACTTCAGTAAAGATAAATAAAATAGGATGTACTCTCTGAAAGCAGACTCTAAATTAAAATGAATGACAGAAATCATATTTCCAAATACACAGTCTTACCTTGCAAATGGTATGAAGGAAAGGCTATACCTATAATGAAAAACAAAACAAAGGGTCAAATGAGATGAAGGAAGTAGCAGATTATCCAGCAGAATGGGCTTCTGAGCTTTAAGAGTACCTGCATTGATTGATCCAGACCCTCTCCCATCCTCAGCCTAGGGGGTGAGCATGTGCACACAAAGGCCCACATATGTGCATGTATGTGTACCCAAACACACACACTATGGCCATGTACAGACAGGCAGCCACAGAAGAAGGGCAAAAGGTTCATGTGGCGATAACCCCTATGACCTCAGCCTCACTGCAGTACTGCTATAACCCTGAGCTAGCAGCAATCACCTACAACAGTCAGATTTCAGATACCCGGATGACACAGAAACTCTATTCTGAAAAAGTATCAAATAAAACCCAGAATAGTTGAACTGCCCCCTTTTTTTTGAGACAGAGTCGTGCTCTGTCACCTAGGCTGCTGGAATATAGTGGCTCAATCACACCTCACTGCAGCCTTGAATTCCTAGGCTCAAGCTTAGGAGGCTCAAGCAATCCCCCTGCCTCAGTCTCCAGAATTGCTGGGACTACAAGTATGTGCCACCATGCCCAGCTAATTTTTTTTTTTTTTTTTTTTTTTTTGCAGAGACCAGGTCTTGCTATGCTGTCCAGGCTAGTCTCAAACTCCTGGCTTCAAGCAATCCTCCCACCTCAGCCTCCCAAAGTCTTGGCATTACAGTGTGAGCCACCCATACCTGGCACAGTTGAACTCCTAACATTTTATAAATTCTAAACAGAATTTAACTTCTACCCAACTGGGATAAATTTTCTGCTCCGCTCCTATTAATTTTAAAAGAAGAGAAAAGAGAATAAAAGAAGAAAAAAAAATGCTACCAACTACTCTATGGGTGAAAATGTAGTATGTCCAAAGGTATCTTGGTAAATCCCAGTTAGCTCAACCCTGTTGCTTAGAAGGGAACCGTATATAAGGAAGAGGCTCCAGAACTCTAAAGAACCAGGCACTGTGTGTCAGGCAGGTTGTAAGCTGGTCAGCCCTTAGAAAAGCAAACACAGTCAGAACATGTCAGTGTTGAAGGGAATATCACCATTCAGCTGAACCCATATGAATGCTGAACCTCTGAAACTGGATTCAAAATCAGTCTATAAGCAAAGCAAGGTGTGTGTATATGGGTACCAATTTCTGCCCTAGAAGAAAATCAAAATATAAACAGTCTACCACTCAAATGTGCATTTAAACACACACACACACACACATACAAACACCACCATCCTTCTCCATATCTTATACTTACCATGTACAGAAGCTCAATTACTTGTCAACACAGTAAATTCCAAAAGGCAATTTGAAACTATATTTATTCAAAAGTCCAAAATTGCTAAAGGGAGGGATGGGAGTTACGCTTATAGTCTCAAGATTCATTTCTACCAAACAGGAGTTAAACCAATTGTTGGGAACTTTAAAATGTCCAGAATCCTGTTTTCTTTGCATTGTAGCAAACATTTTTTTCAAAAATAGGTGAGTCACATCTATATTCAAACTGGCAGATACCACCCTTGATACACTTTGAAAGAACTACAGGAATGTCTTGGAACCTATAGATTCCACATGTGCCACCACCCCCTCACTCTGATGTCGTATAGGCTTGAAAGGACCAAGAACCTACAGCCCCATTCATGGTTTCATAAAATGTCTCCAGCGTCCCTTTTACTATGCTTGGCTCTGGAGTTACAATTTCCTGCTCTTCAGCTGAATTACCAAAAGTCAACAGGCCTCTAAGCACATACGCAGATCTTACAGCCCACAGACACACGTTTTTCCATTTCGTCAGTGACTGTTCCTCATCTCCTGCTGACAATTCACTCTTTGTCCTTCTGTTAAATGATTCATTCTATCACAAATGTAACACTCATTATTTTTCTTACCACTTTCCTTTTTTGTTAACCTCTATTGGACTCACAAGCCTTTTTAACATCCCTTATAATACTTTTATTGTCCTTGCACTTACCGGACATGAGTGGTTTAATAGTATTTGTAACATCTCAAAAATCAACCATTAGTTCAGCAAAAATGCCACAGCAGGCAAGCAGCCTCCTGTGACCACTCAAGACCACTAATGCCATCTATTGGCAGTGGGCTGGGTTGATGGGCATTTGCTCTGGAGCCTGACTTCACTTTCATCAATGAGAATCCTTAAATTAAAGAGCTTCTGTGTTTTCTTAATTCTCCCACCCACAATATGTGAGTTTTATCTCCTTCGGCTACATTAGTCAGTGGGCTATGTGGGAGGGGACTGTTTAAAAGGTTACTTACCACGTCAGTGCCAAAGACTGCAAAATGCAGAAGATAAGTGCAAGTCCCTTGTTATGCCACTGGAAAAATAATAATATGGTTATAGGAGAGTGTGAGACAAGGGGCAAAAGCCAAAATGGTTAAGAAAAATTAAAATATACATTTACCCAAAAGGCAGAACACAGGGTAAGTGCAAAACACAACTAAAGGGAGAAAGGAAACATTAATTAATGACAATAACATGGCAGAAAAAAAAAAAACTCAAAACTTGTTATTCTTGACAAACGCACAATACTTATGCATCCTTCATCTCAAAGCAGTTAACCCACCTGAGTACCCATGTTTGGCAGAACAGTTAAAAATCTCCATGAAATCAAACTAGCCAATAAAGATTCACATAGCTTAAAAAGAGAAAGACGTTCTTTTACTTTCAAGTTTTCCCAGAACCTCTGCCCAGCAAACAAATCACATTTCGGGCCCACCCATTCATCTGTCCATCCATCTTTTCATTCGAATGCACTAAAGAAAGCTTAACACAAATCTATTTTAACTCCTACTGAATGCAAGTCTCTGCAGCAGAAAGCACATGCAAGGACAAAGGTTAACATGAGATATCAATCTCACAGTCAGCATGCCAGTTATTTGTTTACCTATCACCTAACACTTTCCCTAAGGCCATTCTTAGAAAGCTTTTCCTACAGGAGACTTGTCCAGGCCGTGGACATCAGAGGCTGGCCAAGGACAACTGGTGCTAGAGCAGTTAGCCATGCCTTTCCTCGCCATCCTTCTATAACAGTAACTACTCAAATATGTCCTAAACATTCTCTGTGTGCCCAGCATCGTGCCCAATACTCTAAAAGGACACAAAATAAATAGTAAATGTGGTCACAGCTTTCGAGAACTCACCTATTTGAACAAATGAGATTACACAAATGAAACTAAAAATAAAAGTACGTTCATCAAGTTCCAAATGTTGTAATAGTTATAAAAGTAAAGAGAGTGCAGGTATGGGATGAGTTTGACAACCACAGGGAAGAAAATAGGCCAAAAATGAGAGGCATTTGGGGTCAATGGGACAGGAAGCTATAACAAAGCTGAAGACAATGTTGTCAGAGCAGGGTACAAGGATGACAGGCCATATGGAGGCCATTCCCACTTTGGGGAGACTGACGAAAAACAGTAGTAAGTCCGCAAGTCAGACAATGAGGAATAAAGAGGCCATCCTATAAGGCAGGACACCCACCCTAGAGAATGAGTCCCGTGTTTCTGAGTTATTCCCTCTAAGCCCTGTCTGTGTGTGGCTTCAACAGTCACCGGGAAGGTGTCTGAGCTCCCTTACTACCACCATACCACTCTGGCTAATCTGACAAGCAATGCCCTCTAGAGGTGCTTTTCAGAACTGGTAGCACCTTGACACCCACTGAAACACAAAGTAGGGGAGGAGGGGATCGTGGCATTAGGTAGAGTGTTCCCTTCAGCCACATGGTTATAGGAATAAGGTAATAAGTCAAGCTGAACGGAAAAAGAGAAGAGGTCCTTAGGTTTAAAAGGAAAAAAATCTTATACAACAGAAATAAAAACTCCCATTTGAAAAGTCCAGCTAAAAAGCAGACCTTACCAGCACCATGATAGTTGCAATCAAACGTGTAGGCTCAAACATTCGCTTCAGCTGTTTCACTGGTCCCATGAGGAAGATGGTACTAAAAGGCAAACACACCCACACAAGCCTTTCAGAACAGAACTGCACTGGGCACACCGAGTCGCCTCCCCAAGATTTCCTGTGGCAACAGTAGCTAACATTTGAAAAGCTCTTATTCTGTGGAAGGCACTGTGCTGAAGGGCCTTTTGTACATTATTCTCATTTAATTCATCAACAACCAACCCATAAAGTGGAAACAATTACCACACAGAGCCCACAGAGTTACTTTATCCAAGGCCACCCAACTAGGGAATGATAGACCCAGGCTGTAAATGCATGCGGGTGTGACTGTAGAACCATATCATACCACTAGGTTAGATAAGCCTTCTCCTTGAGAGGTGCTACCTTGCCTCCCTGACGATACCTACTCATGGAAACAAACAAGGCTCAGGAAGTTTAACGAAAAACCATACCTTACAGGCTTAGGTAGGTTATGTTAAAAAGTAGAGCATTTCATTTTCTTTCATAATCTTCAGTGAATAATTCTAATGATGATGATATCATCATGGGTTATTTGTTGAATGTTTGCTAAATGCCAGATATTACATATATTACCTCATTTCTTCTCAACAATTTTGTAAGTTATGTATTACACTTATTTTAGAGATGAGAAAATCATACAGCTACCAAAGAGCTGGTATTTGACTCTATAGCTATTGGATTCCAAAGCTCTAAAAAGACATTCCCAGCATGCTTGGGTTTTTTGTTTGTTTGTTTGTTTTGAGATGGAGTCTCGCTCTGTCGCCAGGCTGGAGTGCAGTGATGTGATCTCGGCTCACTGCAACCTCCGCCTCCCGGGTTCAAGTGATTCTCCTGCCTCAGCCTCCAGAGTAGCTGGGACTACAGGCACACGCCACCACATCCAGCTAATTTTTGTATTTTTAGTAGAGACAGGGTTTCACCATGTTGGCCAGGATGGTCTCAAACTCCTGACCTCCTGATCCGCCCACCTCGGCCTCCCAAAGTGTTGGGATTATAGGCGTGAGCCACTGCGCCTGGTCCCCAGCATGCTTTCTGTATGAATGAGAGATTGCTAGCAAGAGTAATCACAAATGAAGCAGACTGTCATGTCTAACACATCAACTTGGCGTGAGCCACCACACTCGGCCAATAAGTCTTCCTCTCTTTGAAGTGCCATTAAGTTGCAAGGCTTCACTCTCAAGTGCTCCAACTAAAAGAACACTTCTTTAACCTACACTGAATAAGAAGCAACAGTCAAGGCTGGTCCTAAAAATTAAACACAGCATATACACAAAACTGTAACAGACTATAGGCAAAGACACAAACTCCCAAATACCCTGAAAATAACAATTTGCTCCCTTTATTATTTGCCTACACAGTACTATGAAGAATCCAGCCCATAGGGATTTGCTAAAGAGCTCTTCTGGACTAAGCAACACACCCATATATTTATGCTCAGTCTAGACTATATATTGCAACTTACACTGTCTGCCCAAAACAACCCCCCACCAAAAGTTAGTATTGGAGAAAGCTTTAGAGGCAACAAAAGACATCTCTAAGGGTCAGCATTTTACTGTCATAAGCACTAATAAATTAAGCTGTAAGCAGGTGGCCAGAATCATGCACTCAATCATTTAATTAACATCCCCCATTTCCAGCCAGACTCAGAGCTAAGTTTGGGTACAATTGGGGACAAATAAGATACATGTGCAGCCCTTATCAAGTGACTTACAGACCTAACAAGTCAGGGTAGTAAAATGCTACCTGCACTGGCACATAAATATAGATGGAATACTGAGAGCCCAAAGGAAGAGGTCATCAATTCTGGAGAGGAGGAGGTAATCAGGAAAAGCTTCATAGAAGAGGTGGCTTTTGAGCCAGGTCTTAACAAATGAGCAAGTATCTACCAAACCAGGGCAGCTAAGATAGGGCAGCATTCCAGAAGGAGAAAACAACCTAACAAGGGCACAACGACATTTTGGGAAATGCGAGTTCAGCCTGGCTGGGAAGCACACTGGGTAGGGAATGGGACAACGGCGAAGCCAGATCTCAAAGAGGCTTAACTGTATGCATGTTGAGGAATTTGGACTTCATCTGTAGAGACAAAACAGGGAGCCACTTGAGGGGGCTAAGTAGGGTTATAAATGAATGGCTCTACAGCTCAGTGGAAAATGGCCTGGAGAGGGGCAATGGAGGAGACAGACAGACCCAGCAGAGGCATCTTGTTCAGGTAAGGGTGATACAGGACAAAGCTAAGACGAGCTCAGATATCACCTTCTCTAGGAAGCCCTCCGTGACTCAGGTCATGTCAGCTGCCCCTCCTTGAGCATCTCTTTCCATATCTTGTTATATCATCAGTTATATGTCTGCCTGGCAGGGACCAAACTGGACTTGTCTTTGTATCCTTTGAGCCCAGGACAGAGTGTGATCAATGCTTACCCACTGAGCATACAAGTCAGTCAGTGAAGCACAAACAGCCATGGGGACACAGAGGAAGGAGCCAGTAAGACAGGGATACATCAAGCCCTGGTGAGCAATCATGGAGGGGAGACTTGGACCCCCAGGACTCTGAAGCCATTTACAGAGACACAAGGGCAGGGAAAAGGGGAAAAAAAGATGCCTGAGTTCAGGTTCCTGCAGGTCATTCAGGTAGAGGCCAGGCCAGTGCTCCCAGTTGGGGAAGGTGGAGTTGTTAGCACCAGTGTGATTGAAGCATCAGTGTGAAAGCTTGACCTGGAAAGTCTGTGCATTCACAACATGCAGAATGGGCTGCCCACCTCCAGGAAGCACTCAGATGCCCTGCCCACATGAGCTGCTACTCAGGTCTGGGAAGGTCTGACACTTAATAAAAACGAGTTTCCCTTATGGCCACTGGAGTGATGAGCCCTTTGAAAACCATCAACTCAATCTCTGACAGCAATAAGAATACAGCAAGCAGGAGGACTGGGTTGTAAACCCTGGAGAAATCACTGAACTGCTCTGTGCTGCAGTTCCTGAACATGTAAAATCACAATGGCAACACAGTTGCTGCTTTCTTCCAGGTGTTTCAAACTAAGATATAAAATGCTTTCAAATAATAAGATATGAATGTGAGATAATCTAACTATTTCTCTCCAAATCCCTTACAACTACTAGAGCCTCTTCTTTCACCTCGCTCAAGGGCAACCAAAATCCATTTTCCCATCTAATGATTAGCTAAGATTGGATTTTAAAAAAAGTTACCTCCCAATTGATGCGATATTACCAAAGGTATAAAACACTGCGAAGAGGTGTAATCCCTTCCTGGGCACCCACAGCAGAAGAGTACCCTAGAATTTAAAGCACAGCGTTTGCACATGAGCAACCCCTCCCACCTGGCCACACAAGCAGAGCTCACAGAGGAAGCCCTGAGGAGGCCGTTTCCCTCCCCACCTCCCTTATTCCCCTCTCCTCTCATCCATGCATTTTAGTGAAGGGCAAAAGGGGAAAGGAGGTGGACAAAAGGGGGAATATATAGCAAAGACGGCTAGGAGGAAAAGACAGAGGAGGGAGGGAAATCTTACCAGCAGTGAGCAGAGAATTCCTATAGCAAAACACGCAATGAAGCCTTTTATCCTGGTCCCCCAGCTTAATGAAGATGCCTCAACAACCTAAAATTGAAAAAAAAAATACATATACACACACATTTACTAAAAACAAAGCAAGCACATAATTAAATCTAGAAAGTGTTAAATTGTACTAGGGAAGGCAAGGAGCACAGAATCCTACACACTCAGGCGATGGGAGTCATCGAATCTAGACTTTATTAGAGCTGTAAAGTTACGACGCAGATATGAATCTCCTCTCCAGCAGCTGACAGCTGTGCCTCCCGCTGAACATCTTCAGAGGCAGAAACTCTTTGCCTCGAGCACAACCCATTTCATGAACAGGAAGGCAAGACAGCCAATCCTAGAGTAGCCCAGAGCCTTCCCACAACCCACGCAGGATGAGGACCACACCTGGAAAGGCATGAGTCCACCTGGGACCCTCCACCAGGCAGGGTCCCAGGAAATAAGGAAAAGATGAGGGGATGGCACTCAAGCAGCTGCTCCACTGGTCATCCTCTCCTACATCAACTCTCACCCGCATTATTTACTCTTGGTTCAGATGTTGTACTTACAGGGTGCCGGCATCAGTCAACTCATCCAAGTGCGAAACAGATCCTGGTTAATTAATGACTGTCCTGCTCATCCTGATTCTTTGCCATCATGATTAATCCCTCCCTGGAGCAAAGTTCAGGAGAAGCCAGGAGTTCCAAAAACACTATTGAAATAGGAGAGCCTGTGAGTAGCTCCCAACGGTTCTTTTCCCATGTCAAAAATGACAACAGCTGGGCACAGTGGCTCATGCCTGTAATCCCAGCACTTTGGGAGGCCAAGGTGGGCGCATCACCTGAGGTCAGGAGTTTGAGACCAGCCTGACCAACATGGTGAAACCTTGTCTCTACTAAAAATACAAACAATTAGCCAGGTGTGGTGGTACCTGCCTGTAATCCCAGCTACTTGGGAGGCTGAGGCAGAAGAATTGCTTGAACCTGGGAGGTGGAGGTTGCAGTGAGCCGAGGTTGTACATTGTACTCCAGCCTGGGCAACAAGAATATAACTCTTGTTGTCTTGAAAAAAGATGACAACAAAGTCTCTGCACTGGTGACCCTGCTCGTCTGTCCACCTGATGCAAGTGGGAACAGTTGTTCCAAGCTGGACAAAGACAGCTGCCAGTGAGGGACCACCACCACACAGGGCAGCTAGGCCATGTATATTCACACAGGGCTCACCTTGTATGGCCAGCATGGTCTCCATCTAGCAATGTGGTCAAAGTTCCCTACCATATTTCCACCGGGCTGATGGAAGAAGGTAGATAGTGGCAGACAGTCAAGAGTCATTAGACTGGCAACTCCCTCAGCCTTGACTACCCCCAGCTCAGGGATCTGTTTTCAACCATGTCTCCAGAGTTCCTGTCAAACCAGAAGCTTGAAAAGAACGATGAGAGGCTCCCCTCAGGTGTGGCACGTATTGCCAAAGACTACCTTAATCTCCACTCAGGAGAAAGGTATTTAGGTCAGGTTATACATTCATACATATTGCAACTGAGCCCATGACTCTGCACAGAAGGCACAAATTAGGGATGATAACAGGTAGCAGGGGCCCAGTGTTATGACCTGTCAGATGAGCCACCTGGTTTTACGCTGAGGTAAACCTCTCCTGGAGGAGTCTGATTTCCCAAACCCCCTGGGACTCCAAAATGAGCCATGTGATGATGCTCTGGTAGCAGGCTTTACAAGGCCCCAGACAAGCTAGTCAGGCTACTTCTGACTAAAGCATTTAACCTCCCACCAGTCTCATTTGAGTGGTACCTAAAATGAGAAGGTACCACTCTTCCTACTCATGCAAGAACCAAAGAACTTACCTTGCCAAGGCGAGAAAAGAACTAGCTGCAGGTGGGAAGAAAAATTGGCCTGGCTTGTTCATAGGAAGAAGAGTGGTAGTGGGATTGGCCTGGCTTGTTCACAGAAAGAAAAGCACAGTGGGATTGGCCTGGCTTGTCTGTAGGAAGAAGAGCGGTAGTAGGATTGTCCTGGCTTGTTCATAGGAAGAAGCATGGTAGTAGGATTGGACTGGCTTGTCTGCAGCAAGAAGAGTGGTAGAAAGATTGAACTGGATGGTTCCCTGAGCACTACATGTCATCAACAGGGATATTTTAAAAGATTCAACCTTTCTATTTTAAGAGGATAAACCATAAGGTTAAGAATGAAATCTGAATTGGCTTTGACATCTAGATTGCTAAATAACCTCAACAGAACAGTGAGATTCCAGCCCTCATAAAAATCAAAATAACTGACAATAGGAAGCAGTTCAGCCAAGAATGTGTTTCTGGTTTCTACCTTCAGAAAGGAAAGTGACACTCCATATTCAAGTCTCTCAAGCTGAATCCATCCAAATGTTACTGTTTGCCAAAATGGAAGGGTGGGGGGCATATTTCACCACTGTATTTTTCCATTACATGTGCTTGCAAGTTCTTTTACATGCACACTCGGTCAGGGAAGGAGGAAGCTGTTGTTCCACTTCTTCTAACTGGACTCAGTGAAAGCAAAACACTTCTTTCGGCCAAATTATGAAAACAAACTCATAAAATGTCTGTAAATTCATGACTGCTGGAAGCTGTGCTAGCATATTGTTTTTGGAAATTAGAGTAGCTAAAATGGTACCTGGATAGAACGTGTAGGGAATGCGCTCCCGGGCAGTCTGACTGACTGGCAGCTATTCACAAAGGTCCCTTTCACTCTGCGATGTGGAGAGAAGAGAGGCTCTTGCCAAGAAGAAGTAATACTAAGAATTTTTCAGAAAAACAGGATTGGTAGCCAGAAGGTGAGAAAGGAATACTGCTTCATTTCCACACTTTAAAATCAGATACTACTCATACCTTTCTTGTCCCCAGAATCGTTTATTAAAAAAACATAAAACCTATACTTTCAGAAAGAAGTCCATTGAAACTACAGACTTAAGGTGTACTTATGAAGATGAGGTATCCATCACAAAATTCATCATGGGCTATAATTAGATACTGCCATGCAAATTTTATAACTACCTAAGAGAGGTAGGAGAAATAGAACTAGTCATACCTTTATGGTTTCCATTAAAGGAATAAAAGTTTTAAAAAGCACTCTCTTCTAGTGACCTCTTAAAGAGATTTTAAGAATGCCTAATTCAACTTACCACACAAAACAGCAATTTCCCCACGGAATCCTCCAGTTCTACCAGCCCCCAAACCATGAAAAATATGAGACAATTAAATCAGTACTAATATTTTAAAGGAAGCTCGACCTAATCAGTAAATACTAAGCTGAAACAGCCTGGAAGATGAAGTCAGTTGGCAACAAAACATTTCCCAGGAATTCAAGACTCGGGAAGTGCCATACAATGATGTTATAAACAGAATCTCACTCAGAAAGAGGAAACTGATCAAAGAATGAAGCACCTATTCTTTTGAAATTAGATCCAACAGATGCCTCAGCGTAACACATTAAAGCCCTTCTCACAGTATCCAATACAGACATTCACCGTTTTAGGTTAAAAATAAGCTCAGCATTTATGTTTGCAAACTTTACTAGACGTCCACTGTTGAGGGTCAGCCCACTGCTTCGTGATGATTTTCGAGACAATAATATCTGCATCATCCCACTGTCAACACTCCACCCCCCAAGAGTTTGCAGGGAGATAAAGTGTCTCCCTCTTAAGCACCAACTGTTCATAAAGGCTTGTTGACAGTCAATGGAAATAAAGCTTTAAATAACGAGGGTCAGCTACCTACGAGTCAGACCTTTCTTAGGCCTGGTCTGAGATTCCACTTGAGATTCATAATAGAAGCTAGAAATAAAAAAAAAAAAAGAACCCGTGAAATTACTCCTGAGCCTTGACCAATTAATAAAGGCAACAAATTAAAAAGAACCCACCAACTAGTTTTGAAATGTCAAAAAGTTAAATTTCAATGCCTCAAACATTCGATCCCATAGAGTTACTCCCTCAAGGTGAAGATTAAGAGGGCAAGTTTTGCATTCTGAGATGTCATGCAGAAAGTGTGAGTCCCAGTATCACACAAAACAAAACCAAATAAAATCAGCAACCACAAACGTGGATGAAAGCAGCCTGCTGAGAAAGAAGACCTTGCTGAGAAACCAGAAGAAACACCGATTAGTTTCCAGTTAGCCATATCATCTTAACATCCTCATTTCACAGATGAGGAACAGAGGCTAAAGAATACACCAAAAAGTGAAGAGAAACGTTATTTTGTCATCCAAAAAGGAAAACAAAAGCTAAAAGCACCCCAAATAGAAATGCAGCATTCTGTGTGGTTCTACAACATAGGACATTAGTAGCCAGGTTTCAGCACGATTAAAACTTTTCTAATAGGCCGGGCGCGGTGGCTCACGCCTGTAATTCCAGCACTTTGGGAGGCAGAGGTGGACGGATCACTTGAGGTCAGGAGTTCGAGAACAGCCTGGCGCAGATGGTGAAACCACGTATCTAATAAAAACACAAAAATAAGCCGGGTTTGGTGGCGGGTGTCTGTAATCCCAGTTACTTGGGAGGCTGAGGTGGAAGAATCGATTGAACCCAGGAGGCGGAGGCTGCAGTGAGCCGAGATAGCACCACTGCACTCCAGCCTGGACGAGAGAGAGAGACTCTGTCTCAGGGGAAAAAAAAAAAAAAAAAAGCTTTTCTAATAAAACAAACCAACACGCAGGCAGTCTCCTGAGGCGCTGGGTGTCTAGAGTCTAGGTGTGGGCACTGTGGACACAGAGACACAGGATGTGGTCCCTGTCCTCATGGGATGGGGGGCAGCTTCTCCCCCTCAATCACAAGGCAATGTGTACAGGGAGTGTATAGGGAGTGTCACACCCTATAACCTAAACCGGACAGAAAACCAAGACAGAGCTCGCGGCGCGGCCACCAGCCCCGTCGCGAGGTGGGGACCGCCACCCCAACATGCCAGCCCGGGTCTGGCGCCCCGACCCAGCCAGCGAGGGCTCCTTCCGCCAGGACTTCGGGGCCCCCAGCCCTACCCGGCCCTAAAGCGCATTTCCCGGCCGGGGCCGACAGCCCAGTCGCCCGCCCTCCCACTCGCAGCTCGGTCCAGGGATTTCCTCCTGCGCCGCCCCCTGTCAGGGAGAATGGGCTGAAGGGGCGCGGGGCAGAAAAGAACGCCGCGGCCGACTGCCCCGTGCAGTGCCAGGGCTCCTCGCAGAGCCCTACAGAAGAGGAGGAGAAGGGGCAGAGCTACAGTCCAGAAACTCCAGGGAGTCCCCGCAGGCTTACCAGGCCCGGGCCGGGGACGCAGCGCGGGAGCGCGGCGAGAGGGGGCCGAGGGCCCCGGGCTCACTCACCTCGGACAGGCCGCTCCGGTCTTCCGTGTCCTGCCCGCTCAGCACCTTCTTCAGCTTGTCCATTGCGGCCCAGTACCCACCGGCTCCAGCCCCTCTGCAGCAGCCTGTTGCGCCTCGCGAAGTTGACGGCTCTTCCGGGTACTAGGCAGCCGCCCCGCCACCCAGGCGCCAACCGCGGCGCGCCCCGCCCAGGCACCTGCCCACCTGGGGGCGCCCGGCATGCCCCGCGCGCCCGCGCCGGCCTTCGCCCTCGTGTTTTTGTCCCGGGAGGCGGGTCGGGCCGGAGGGGCTGGGATTGAAGTCACCAGGCGCTGCCAAACATTAATGGGGCATCCGGAGCAGTTTCAAACCCGAACGGGCTGCGCTGCCTCGCCCTACTTGATCCAGTCAACAAATGCTGAGCACCTACCACGTGCAAGGCTTTGGAGAAACAAAGACGGGGAAGAAGCCTTGTGCAGAGGGGAACAAAGGCTGTGTTTCATCCATATCGCGATCGTGCCTACACAGGGAAAGATTTTTTTTTTTAATTACTCAAGGCCTTAACCTGGTGTGGTGGGGCATGCCTGTAAGCCCAACTACTCCGGAGGCTGAGGCAGGAGGCTCACTTGAGCCAAGGAGTTCCAGGCTATAGTGAACTGTGACCAGGATACTGCACTCCAGCCTGGGCAACAGAGCGAGACTCTGTCTCATTAAAAAAAAAAAAAAAAAAGTGACTGAAGGAATGTGGAAAGGAACAATAGATTGTTAAATTGTTTTGTTTTGTGTTTGTACAATAGTTTGTTTTACTGACCTCAAAAAAACTAAAAATAGACTGGGCATGGTGGCTTATGTCTGTATTCCCAGCACTTTGGGAAGATGGCTTGAGCGCAGGAGTTCCAGACCAGCCTGGGCAACATAGGGATACCTCGTCTCTGCAAAAACATTTTTAAAACTTAGCCAGGCATGCTGGCGGGCACCTGTAAGCCAAGCTACTTGCCAGGCTGAGGAGGAAGAATGGCTTGTTCTCAGGAGGTCAAGGCTGCAGTATGCCACGATGTCAGTGCAGTAAGCTACTGCACTCTAGCCTGGGCAACAGCGTGGAAACAATCCAAATGACCATCAACTTATTAATGGTAAATAAAATGTGACATACCCATGCAATAAAAAGGAATGGAGTACTGACACATGCTACAACGTGGATGCACCTCGAAAACATTGTATTAAGTGAAAGAAGTGTGGACCCCCAAAATTTGAGACAGGTCTCAGTTAACTAGGAAGTTTATTTTGCCAAAGTTGAGGACCAGCACCTGTGACATAGCCTCAGGAAGTCCTGATGACATGTGCCCAAGGTGGTTGGGGCACAGCTTGGTTTTATACATTTTAGGGAGACATGAGGCACCAATCAATATATGTAAGAAGTACATTGGTTTTGTCTGGAAAGGCGGGACAACTCGAAGCAAAGGCAGGAAGACTCAAGCGGGGAGGGAGCTTCCAGGTCACAGATAGGTGAGAGACAAATGGTTGCACTCTTTTGAGTTTTTGATTAGCCTTTCCAAAGGAGGCAATCAGATATGCATTTATCTCCATGAACACAGGGATAACTTTGAATAGAATGAGAGGCAGGTTTGTTCTAAGCAGTTCCGAGCTTGAATTTTCCCTTTAGTAATTTGGGGGAGCCCAAGATATTTCCCTTTCACAGAAGCGAGACACAATAGACCATATACTGTATGATTTCATTTATAGGAAATATCCAGAATAGGCAAACCCATAGAAACAGAAAGTAGACTAATGGTTGCCTAGGGATGGAGGAGGGGAAATGGTAATAAGAGACTAATGGGGTGATTTAAATGTTCTGGAATTAGACAGTGGTAATGGTTGCATACACAACTCTGAACATACTAAAAACCATTGAATTGCATGCTTTGAGTTAATTGTATGGCATATGAATTCTGTTGCAATAAAGCCATTTCACAAATGCTTAGAACAGTGCTCAGTATATATTTCACAATCCATTAATATTATCTATTGTAAAATGTAACAGGCATCCACTCTTATCTTTCCCCAATGTATCTGAGTCTGAACCCGGAATATGGGCTCCTGATTTACCTTCAGGTATATTTGCACATTGTGCAATTGGCCCATTACAAGGGGATTCATTGTAGCATTGTTTGTAAAAAAAAAAAAAAAAAAAAAAAAAAAAAACTTGGAAACAACTTGAAAGTTCATGAATGAGGGATGTGCTTGAATAAATTATGGTACATTCATTCACAAGAATACTAAGTAGTCATTAAACACAGAAGAATGAGGAAGGTTTAATAAATGTCATCAGAAGGTTTTTTCTGACTGTGCCACACCATCCTTTGAAGGATCTTTGTAAACATAAGTCTGACTCATTTGTTGCCCTGCTTAACATCTCACACAGTGTGATAAACTGAAAAATGTTCCCCAAAAGATATCCATGTCCTAGCCGGGCGCTGTGGCTCACACTTGTAATCCCAGCACTTTGGGAGGCCAAGGCGGGCAGATCACGAGGTCAGGAGATCGAGACCATCCTGGCTAACACAGTGAAACCCCATCTCTACTAAAAATACAAAAATATTAGCCAGGCATGGTGGCAGGCACCTGTAGTCCCAGCTACTTGGGAGGCTGAAACAGGAGAATGGCGTGAACCCCGGAGGCAGAGCTTGCAGTGAGCCGAGATCATGCCACTGTACTCCAGCCTGGGTGACAGAGCAAGACTCTGTCTCAAAAAAAAAAAAAAAAAGATATCCATGTCCTAATCTCTGGAACGTGTACATGTTACCTTAGATTGCAAAAAGTGGAGTGGGGGTGGTATTTTGTGCAGGTAATTAAGGATCGTAAAATCGATTATGCACATTTATCCAGGTGAGCCATAAATGCAATCATGTATATCCTTATAAGAGGGAGGCAGAGGGAGATTTGACACAGGCAGAAGAGGAGAAGGCACTGTGACCACAGAGGCAGAGATGGGAGTGACGCAGCCACAAGCCAAGGAATGCCAGTAGCCACTAGAAGCTGGAAGAGGCAAGGAAAGTATTCTCCCCTAGGGCCTCCAGAGGGAGCAGAGTCCTGTCAATAGCTTGTTGTCAGCATTTCTGGCCTCCAGAACTGCGGGAGAATCCATTTTTGTTGCCACCAAATTTGTGATATGTAACAGCAGCTGCAGGAAACTAATGCCCATGTTCCCTACCACCTACAGATAAATTACTACTGACTTCTCAGCAACACATACCTTCCTCTTTGGGTTCATCTCGCTCCTTTCTCTCACACACTCCAGGCTCCAGGCATAGGAGACTGTAGTTCCTGAACTCATTGTGTTCCCTACCTTGTCCTGGAAAACACCTACTCTTTTCCATCCTTGTCTCTTTCCCTTCCCCCAACACACAGTCCTCCCAAGTCATCTTAATCTTACCTCCACCATAACACTTAGCACAATATGCTCCATTTGTTCACATTACGGTCCCTATGGGGCATAGATCTTATTTGTCTTTCCATCCCCAACACAGTGCCTGGAACATATAGTAGGTGCTAAATAAATAATAACCTACTCTAGACATTGGCCAGGTGAGGTGACTCATGCCTGTAATCCCAGCAATTTGGGAGGCCGAGGCAGGTCGATCAGAAGGTCAGGAGTTCGAGATCAGCCTGTCCAACATGTGAAACCCTGTCTCTACTAAAAATACAAAAAAATTAGCTGGGCATGGTGGCAGGTGCCTATAATCCCAGCTACTCCAGAGGCTGAGGCAGAAGAATCGCTTGAACCTAGGAGGTGGAGTTGCAGTGAGCCGAGATCGCCCCATTGTACTCCAGCCTGGGCAACAAGAGTGAAACTCTGTCTGAAATAAATAAATAAATAAATAACCTACTCTAGTCACTGGTCAGATGGCTCACTGGTAGGCATTCTCATTCCCCACTGTGCAATGCAGATGCAAACAAGTCCTCAAGGCTGAATGATGTACTCCCTCACAGCCTTTCTGTACCTCTGTTTTGCCAGGGTGAACAGACAGGCAGCTTTAGATGAAATTTTATGTGTGCTCTGTTAAATTTCACCCTCGTCTCAGCAAAAGCTAAACACAAAAAAAGTTCTTACGAAGTCTCTTAGAAGTGTGTGTGCAAGGAAGCTCTAAGGAGTTAGTTTCCAAGGAACAGGAAATAAGGCAGTCCTCTGAGCATTATTAATGCATGAAATTAACACAGAAATCATCAAGGTGGACATATTCCTACTTGGTTATTAAGAAAAAGCCCTTTAAAAATCATGAGTGAATGCCTTAATGTATCTAGAATAGGAAAAGGAGAAGGGAGGGAAGGCCATTCCTCAAACTGGTTAATCCTAGGGGCCAGGAAAAGGAGACTCCTAAGGTAGTGTTGGCAAAGCCGGTTTAAGCACAGCACAGGTAAGACATAGTTCTAGTGTCTGAGTCCCACATGAAGCAGATATATCCTTATCACAATTGTAAAAGCCTAGGCCACCATGCAAATTCTGAACTTTCTTCCCATTTTTTTTTTTTTCTTTGAGATGGAGTCTCATTCTGTCACCCAAGCTGGAGTGCAGTGGCACGATCTTGGCTCACTCCAACCTCCACCTCCCAGCTTCAAGCGATTCTCCTGTCTCAGCTTCCCAAGTAGCTGGGACTACAGGCGTGCACCACGACACCCAGCTATTTTTTGTAATTTTTAAATAGAGACGGGGTTTCACTATATGTTGACCAGGCTGGTCTTGAACTCCTGACCTCAGGTGATCCGCCCGCCTCAGCCTCCCAAAGTGTTGGGATTACAGGTGTGAGCCACCGCATCCGGTCTCTTCTTTTATTTTGATTTCTTACATACCAAGAAGGCTTCTCCATTATAAAATCTGCTGCTCCCAGGAAGATGTCAGTCTTCTGAATGGTCGCAATTCAGACCTTGAAGCCGTGAAGCCAAGAGACAAATCTCTGAAGGACCCTTAGGGTTGTGCTATTCTGTGGATATTTGTAGGGACAGCCAGGCCTCCCCTCTACTTCCAGTGGGTATTCTTGCCTTTTCTTCAGTCTTCCACATGAAGTAAGTAACTGAAGTAGAAACCTTAGCTGAACCAATCAGGACAGTGCCTCTTGTTCTATTTTGGCATCACAGATCCTTTTGAGAGTATGATTGTAATGGAACCTCTCTCCACCTGCCCCTGGGGAGAAAAGTGGCCGATACTACCAGGGGTGTCATATATGCCAGGCATTCCGCCATAACTATGGGGCCTTGGTTGAAAACCCCAGGTTTAGAGAAAAACATTCAGATACACACCACCAGCATTATGTATCGCTCCAAGCCCTAGATTGCTTTGTGCATTCACCTGATTTTAGTGGTGGAGTAAGAGTTTAAATGATTTTTCCAAAGTCCCTTTGAGGGAAAGGCATGACCATTTAAAGGTAGGAAAGGAAGCTGAAAAGTAACTGTTTGATGTCAGTATTCTCATGGCCCCATGGCTTCTTTATCAATTACAATATAGCTGGCTGATAAAGGAACAGTTATATAGACAGGGATGAAAGAAACCATTTAAATCCAGGAGTGTTCAGAATTGGGGATAATAAGACTCTCCCAGTCATCACTGCGGGGAAGTAACTTTGCAATACATGAATATTGTAAGGAGGGCTCTGATGCCCCACCTCATACCTGTTTGCCACCTGAATCCACGTGCACCAGCAATAGACATGCAGTTTGATATGCCTTGGCTCTGTGTCCCCACCCAAATCTCATCTGGAATTATAATCCCCACGTGTCAGGGGAGGGGCCTAGGAGGAGGTGATTGTGTCAGGTGGGTGGTTTCCCTTACGCTGTTCTCACGACAGTGAGTTCTCATGAGATCTGATGATTTAAAAGTGTGTAGCAGTTTCTCCTTCACTCTTTCTCTCCTGCCACCATGCGAAGAAGGTCCTTGGTTCCCATTCACTTTCCATGATGATTGTAAATTTCCTGAGGCCTCCCCAGCTATGCAGAACTGTGAGTCAATCACAATTCAACCTTTTTTCTTCAAAAATTACCCAGTCTCAGGAGGTTGTTTCTAGCGGTGTGAAAACAGACAGTTGTTTCTCTCCTCACCCCCTGCTGTGTGTCTGTGTCTGTGTGTGTGTGTGTGTGTGTGTGTGTGTGTGTGTGTGTAGGGGCGGGGGTGTGGGGGCAAGGGGAGGATAGCAGAAAGTGGTTTACAGAGAGAAATCCCCCCTCCCTCTGCCTCTGTACAGGCGAGCTGTTTTCTCCTTCCTTCCATCTTTCTTGACTATTGAACTTTTTGCTCCTTAAAACTACTCCACGTGTGTCCATGTTGTTTTATCAAAATTGGTGTGAGACTAAGGACGCTGGTGTTCGAACACTCCAGTCATCGGAGCCGTCTCAGTACTAGGAAGGGGGATCCAGCCATCGACCCAGAGCCAAACCCCAATCAACGAGATGAGACTATAAATGGGACAATCTGGGGCACGTTCCGCAAGGTCCTGCAGAAGTCCCCAGCAAGATTAAGCCCCTTTTGACCACAGCTGCAATCCCCACATTCATTACCACACCTTCTTTGCCTTTTCTCCCTGTCTCCCTTTCCCAATTTCTCACCTCTTCCTCCTGAGATTGCCTGTCAAACTGCCTGCCTGCCTCCTGATGCTTGTCTCAGGGTACATTTTGAAGGAAACCCAAACCAAGACAGGGGTACTATTTGCTGTAATGGGCTTTTATTTCTATCTTAGACAAATTCAGGTCTCATAGAAAAACTGGCACTTGTAAACCAAAAATAAAATTCTAAGGCCCTCCAACCGTCTGAATGAGCCACTCCTCTTAGCCCAGAGCATTCCAAAGTTAACCTGAAAATCTAGTTCAGGCCACAACAGGATGGTGGGGTCGAACATGCCTCAGTATGCCCTCCTGTCTTTTGGAATTCAGGAAAAGCTGACCAGCATGAACATCAATACAGACCTTAAGTCTGATAAGAGACATCTGAAATGTATTCTCTCTGAAGCCTTCTACTAAGAGGCTTCATCTGCAATATAAAGCCATGGTCTCTATAACCCCTTTAGGGAAATCAGACACTTATTTCTATTGATATAACTCTTTCAACCAATTGCCAATCAGAAAATTTGTAAATGTTCCTGTGATTTGAGTTGTCTTGCCCTTCCAGATCAAACCAGTGTAAATGTTACATGTGTTGACTGATGTACTATGTTTCCCTAAAATGTATAAAAGCAAGCCATGCCCCAGGCACCTTGGGCACATGCCATCATGACCTCCTGAGGCTGTGTCACAGATGCATCCTTAATCTTGGCAAAATAAACTTTCTAAATTGATTGAGACATGTCTCAGATACTTTTGTGGGTTCATACATTCTAACACTAGTCCAGACTTAAAATCCACATGGGCACTTTCTCTGCCAGTGCCCTGCTATAGTTTGAATATGTCATATCCCCCAAAAATCACGTGTTAGAAACTCAATCCCCATACAACAGTATTAAGAGATGGGATCTTTAACAGATTATTAGGCCATGAGGGCGTTGCCCTCATGAATGTATTAATGCTATTATCACAGGAGTGGATTCCTTATAGCAAGACCAGTTCAGCCTCCTTTCTCTCTCTTGCTCTCTGCCTTTTGTCATGGAATAATGCAGCTAGAAGGCCCTTGACAGACACTGGTCCATTATCTTAGACTTCCCAGTTCCAGAACAGTGAGTCAATAAATTTCTGTTCATTTCGAATTACCCAGTCTGTGGTATTCTGTTATAGGAGCACAAAACAGACTATGACATTCCATAAATACAACATAGGTAGGAAAACACACATATCTAAAGATTTTATTATTATTATTTAAAGACAGGGTCTTGCTATGTTGCTCAGCCAAGTCTCAAACTCCTGGCCTCAAGCAACCCTTTCACCTCAACTTCCCAAGTGGTGGGGATTACAGGTATAAGCCATTGTACCCAGCTATATCTAAAGACTTTTTACTGAAGAGTATCAATCTGAAATAATCAAAAGGATCAGGATCCAGTTTTAAAGAGCTTATTCAAGAGAAGCTGAAGCCATTCCTGGATGCACCCCTTCAGAGAAATGGGGTTAGTGCTTCAAAGTCAAAAGCTAAATTTTTTCTTACATAGGATAAAGACAACTTTAACAAGATTACAACATTTTCTATATAAGACTGATTTATGAATTATAACAAATTAGTTAGTTACAGTTTGTTTCCATGCAGCTTGTTTTCTTTTTCTTATAACTGGTTTTTCATTTCCTTTCCAATTTTAAAGAGTGTATTTAACTTTGCATCTTAAGCCATATGATAGCCTAGAAATCTTTGTGTGAGAAAGGTAAGAGGGGGGTCAATCTATAATGAAAGTCTATGGTTAGAGGGAAGGGGGTCCTCCCTGACACCCTTCAGCCATTTACATTTTATGAAACAATGCATGTAAGGGAAAAGGTTTAATCTGTTAATTAGACAGACAAAAGCTTATAGCTTATAGCTGCCCAGCTTACAGCCTGTCAATGACTCAGGCCCTGAAATTCACATTCCTTTAAGGCTCAAAATAATTTAGCATTCCAACAGCTTAGACTTTGAATTACTTATTTTCATAAGAGGACACCTGTAGGCAGGTTTTCCACAAGCACTACCTGACCCTTTATTTATAATGCAACTCAGGAAGGCCCTGGCCTGGCACAGTGGCTCATGCCTGTAATCCCAGCACTGTAGGAGGCTGACGCAGGCAGATTGCTTGAGCCCAGGTGTTTGAGACCAGCCTGGGAAATACGGGGAGACACTGTCTCTACAAAAATTAAAATAGCCAGACATGGTGGCACGGGCCTGCAGTCTCAGCTACGCGGGAGGCTGAGGCAGGAGAAGGATCACTTGAACCCAGGAGGTAGGGGCTGCAGTGAGCTGAGATCATGCCACTGCACTCCAGTCTGGGCAACAGAGTAAGACCTGTCTCAAACAAACAAAAAAAAAAAAAAAAAAAAAAAGACTGGGCACGGCAACCTATAATTCCAGCACTTTAGGAGGCTGAGGTAGGCGGACTGCCTGAGGTCAAGAGTCCGAGACAAGCCTGGCCAACACAGTGAAACCCTGTCTGTACTAAAAATACAAAAATTAGTCAGGCATGGTGGTGCATGCCTGTAATCCCAGCTACTCAGGAGGCTGAGGCAGGAGAATCACTTGAACCCAGGAAATAGAGGTTGCATTGAGCTGAGATCACACTAATGTACTCCAGCCTGAGACTCCATCTCAAAAAAAAAAGAAAGAAGGCCCTAAGACAACAGGCCTCATGCCTCACATTTATAAAGAGTATCAAGTCCTCCAAACAACTAAATTTGTGATCATACGAAAGATTAGGGAAAGATTTTGGTATTTTGTGAATCACTGAGGGAAGCTATGTGGTTAAGTACATAAGGAAAAAAACTAGACTATTTCTATTTTCTGGAAGCAGCATTATCTGTAAGCTTTTTTTGATGGTCTTAATAACAATCCTTTAAATGTAAATGTGAGAAATGACTAATAAACAATTATTTTAAATGAGGCTTTAATTTGCCTTATTTGCATAACACTGATTGCTCCATTGGTTATCCCCTCTCCTGAATCACCAGTCTGATTACTGAGCTATTCCCATAGACATGACTATCCCCACAAATCCCTAGCTACCAGCCTGTTTCTTTTAAAGCAATTTTGTTGAGAGATCTGTCTTCGTATTTCATTTTCAAAGTCCAGTCTGGCTTCTGCTGTCATCACTCCCCTAAAACTGTATAAAATTAGCAATATCAGGCTAGGAGTGGTGGCTCATAATCCCAGCACTTTGGGAAGCTGACGCGGGCAGATCGTTTGAGCCCAGGAGTTCAAAACCAGCCTAGACAACATGGCAAAAACCTGTTGCTGCAAAAAATACAAAAAAATTAACTGGATGTGGTGGTGTGCACCTGTAGTCCCAGCTACCAAGGAGGCTGAGGTAGAAGGATCACCTGAGCCTGGGGAGGTTGAGGCTGCTGTGAGCTGTGATCATGCCACTATACTCCAGCCTGAGCAACAGAGCAAGACCATGTCTCAATAACAAGAAAAAAAAAAAAAAACAGCAATATCTCTATGTTGCCAATAAAAACTCCTGTCATCTTACTATTAATAGTTCCCTTAACAGCATTCAGTTCAGATGCCAACTCCTTCCTAGAAACATTCTTCCCTTCCCTTAGCTTCTATGTTACTGTACTCTCCTGGTTTCTACATTGGCTATTCCTTCTCCTCTCTTGATCTCCAAGTGTTGTTCAGGGATCCTTCCAAGGCCTTTTTTATTTCTTTTTCTTTTTAGTTTTTCCCAAGTTTCAGATACTGATTGATCTGTATAATCTTCAGTCCAATATATCAACATGATTTCGTGCATTTAGAGGAGAAATATTTCCTGATTAAGTGGAAAATTGTGCCGATGACATCTGGAAGACCTTCATTCTAAAGCGGCTTTATAGAGAAACATTTAGAAATCTGGACCTTCTTTCTTCAGTATGCTGTAATCCACATTCACTGAGTAGAACCTGTATGGATCATTGGGACCCAGTTTGTTTCAGGGTTCTGGGTTATTCTTTCCATGAACTAAAATCTGGATTGAACAATACCAGACACAAGATACACAGTGCTGCTCCAGTACCTTCAGCTCCAATAAACACAAAGAGGGGATCAAGCTCAGATGCTTCTTGGCCTGACTAAGAATCTCGTGGAGCATGTTTGCAGCGTTTGAAAGCAGAGAAACTCTTCATTTCTTTGTCAACATTCTTTAAGTGATTTCATTCATTTATATGACTTTAAAAGTTACCTGTATCGATCATAATCCTCAATTTCTTTTTTTAGTATCTGAGCTACAGATTCAGTTACCCATTGAACTACACATTAGGCCGGGTGCGGTGGCTCATGCCTGTAATCCCTGCACTTTGGGAGAACGAGGTGGGCAGATCATGTGAAGCCAGAAGTTCAAGACCAGCCTGGCCAACATGGTGAAACGTTGCCTCTACTGAAAATACAAAAACTAGCTGGGCACGGTGGTGTGTACCTGTAGTCCCAGCTACTTAGGAGGCTGAAGCAGGAGAATCGCTTGAACCCGGGAGACAGAGGTTGCAGTGAGCCAAGATTGTGCCACTGCACTCCAACCTGGGCAACAGAGTGAGACTCTGTCTCAAAAAAAAAAAAAAAAAAAAAGGAAAGAAACTACACATTAAACATTTTCATTTGGATGTCTTAGGCATTCCAAACCTAACATGTTGAAGAGAAATTTTAATTCCTCTAAACTTTTCCCTCCTTTCTGTTCTCATCACATTACATAGCACCAATAGCCTCCTAAATGGTCAAGACCAAAACTTAAATATCCTCCTTCATCCGTCCATTTCCTTCATTCCTAATGTTGAATTCATAAGGAAATCCAATAAATTCAATCTTCAAAATATACTTTGAGACCACTTTTCCTCATATCCACTACCACAGCTCTAGATCACACAGCATCATCACTCCTGTTGCCTACTGAAACAGCCTCGTAAGTTGACTGCTACTCCTCTAAATACCTTCAATCCGTTCCCCACCTAGCGGCTAACATGAATTGAAAATGTCAGATCTCTTGCCCCCTATGCTTAACATTTCATTATTTCTTATTGCATCAAAATAAAATCTATCCTTCTTAAACATGGAGTACAAAATGCTGCATAATCTAACCTTAGCCAATCTCTTCAGTCTCATCTTGTGCTCAAGCAACACACCTCTCTCCACTTCCATAAGTATGCCAATCTTTTCATTGACTTTTCTCCATTATTTCCTCTCTTACAAACTCTTCCCACCCCAAATATATCCCATCGCTAAATTATTTTTATCTTCAGGATTCAGCTTAAATAACATGCCCTCAGTATACTGCCCAGACTACCTCTTTTTTCTTCTTCTTCCTCCTCCTCCTCCTCCTCCTTCTTCTTCTTCATATTATTATTATTATTATTTTGGGATGGGAATTCACTCTGTTGCCCAGGCTCGAGTGCAGTGGCATGATCACTGCTCACTGAAGCCTCAACCTCTCCCGCTCAAACAATCCTCCCACCTCAGCCTCCCAAGTATCCAGGACGACAGACATGTGCCACCATTCCTGGCTACTGCATTTTATTTTTTGTAGAGATGAGGTCTCCCTGTGTTTCCCAGGCTGGTTTCAAACTCCTGGGCTCAAGCGATCCTCCCATCTCAGCCTCCCAAAGTGCTGGGATTATGGGCAGGAGCCATGGTGCCCAGCTTTCTTCTTCTTCTTTCAATTGTTCTTCAAATTCTTTTTTGTTCTTAAATTCATGTTTATTAAAGTATACTTACATATAAAGAAACTTGCCTTTTTTAGGTATACAATTCAATGAGCTCTGACAAACCTATATGGTCATGGATCACCACAATAAAAATTTAGCATATTCCATCACACCTAAAATTTCACTCATATCCTTTCATATTCAATACTTCCCCCTCTTGCAACAATTGATCTGATTTCTGCCAATGGTTTTGCCTTTCCAGAGTGTCATTGTGATGGTGAATTTTATGTGTGAACTTGACTAGGCCACAGGGTGCCCAGACATTTGGTCAAACACTATTCTGGGTATATCTGTTAGGGGGTTTCTGAATGAGAGTAACATTTGCATTGGTAAACTGAGTAAAGACTACAAATTAGACTGCCCTCCCTGATGTGGGTGGGTCTTGTCCAATCCACTGAATGCCTGAATAGATCAGAAAGGCCAAGTAAAGGGAACATCTCCTGCCTGACTGCCCTGAGCAAGGACATCAGTCTCTCACTTTCTTTGAACTTGAACTGAAACAAGGGCTCTTCTTGGGTCTCAAGCCTGCTGGCTTTTGAACTGGAACTGACACCACTGGCTCTCCTGATTCTCAGGCCTTCAGACTTGTACTGGAACTATACCATAGGTTCTCCTAAATCTCCAGCTTGCTGGCTGCACATCTGGGAACTTCTCAGCATCCATAATTACATGATCTAACTCTTTACAATAAATCTATTTAGATAGCTGGATAGGTGGTTGGATAGATAGGTAGGAAGGTAGGTAAGTAGTTATATAGGCAGGCAGGCAGACAGAGAGAGAGAGAGAGAGAGAGAGAGAGAGAGAGAGAGAGAGAGAGAGAGAATAGGTGATAGGTAGGTAGATGGATAGATAGATACATGATAGATAGATAGATAGATAGATGGATGCATAGATAGACAGATAGATAGATAGATAGATAGATAGATAGATAGATAGATAGATATGCTCTTTCTTTATGTAGCTCCAAGTTTCTGACCTTTATCATTTTTCTTTTCTCTTAAGAACTTTTAACATTTATTGTAAGGCAGATCTACTGGCAACAAACTTCTTCAGTTTTTGTTTATCTGAGAAAGTCCATACTTCTCCTTCACCTCTGAAGAATCATTTCACAGGACACAGAATTCTAGATTGGTAGTTTTTTTCTCTCAACACTAAATTTCACTGACCTCCTTGCTTGCATGCTTCTGAGGAGAAGTTGGGTATAATTTTTATCTTTTTCACCCTGTAGGTAAGGTATCTTTTTCCTCTGACTTTTTAAAGACTTTTAAAATATGGTATTCCTAGGTGTTGTGTTTTTTTGTGGTGATGATTGTGGTTATTATTGTCTTGGCATTTATCCTATGTGGTGTTCTCTGAGCTTCCTGAATCTGTAATTTGATATCTGACATTAATTTGCAGAAATTCTCAGTCATTATTGCTTCAAGTATTTCTTCTGTTCTTTTATTTATGTCTTCTCCTTCTGGTATTTTCTTTTTTTCATTTCTTTTTTGAGATGAAGTCTTGCTCTGTTGCCCAGACTGGAGTGCAGCGGTGTAATCTCGGCTCATTGCAACCTCTGCCTACAGATGTGAGCTACCGTGCCTGGCCTCCTTCTGGTATTTTCTTTTTTATTTTTATTATGATATGGAGTCTCGCTCTGTTGCCCAGGCTGGAGTGCAGTGGCACGGTCTCGGTCACTGCAACCTCCACCTCCCAGGCTCAAGCAATTCTCCCGCCTCAGCCTCCCAAGTAGCTGAGATTACAGGCACCTGCCACCATGCTTGGCTAATTTTTGTATTTTTATTAGAGACAGGGTTTCACCATGTTGGCCAGGATGGTCTTGAACTCCTGACCTCAGGTGATCCACCCACCTCGGCCTCCCAAAGTGCTGGAATTACAAGTGTGAGCCACTGTGCCTAGCCCTTGTGGTATTTTCATTCCACTTATGTAATACCTTTTGTAGTTGCCCCACCATTCTTGGATTTTCTGTTGGGATTTTTTTTTTCAATCTTTTTTTTCTTTTTGCTCTTCCATTTTGGAAGTTTCTATTGAGATCGCTCAAGTTCAGAGATTATTTTCTCAGCCATGTCCAATCTATTAATAGACCCATCAAAAGTATTCTTCATTTCTGCTGCAGTGTTTTTATTTCTGGCATTACGTTTATGCTTAGAATTTCCATTTCTCTGCTTACCCATTGCCCATCTGTTCTAGAAGGCTGTCTACTTTATTCACTAGAGTCTTTAGCATATGAATCATAGTTGTTTTAAGTTCATGGTCTCACCATTTCAATATCCCTGTCATATATGAATCTGGTTCTGAGGATTGCCCTGTCTCTTAAAACTGTGGAGTTTTTGTTCTGTTTTGCCTTTTAGTCTGCCTTGTAGTTTTTGTTTCTTGATACCTGAACATGATGTAGTACGTAAAAGGGGCTATAGTAAAAAGGCCTTTAGTAATGTGTGGGAAGATGTGTGGGAAGGAAAAGTATTTTATAGTCCTATGATTAAGTCTCAGTCTTTTTTTTTTTTTTAAGTCTTTTCATTTTTATTATTCAAAAAAGTTTCTTCCTTTTTTTTTTGAGAAGGAGTCTCGCTCTATCACCTAGGCTGGAGTGCAGGGCTCATTGCAACCTCCACCTCCCATGTTCAAGCAATTCTCCTGTCTCAGCCTCCCGAGTAGCAGAGATTACAGGTGCATGCCAGTGTGCCCAGCTAATTTTTGTATTTTTAGTAGAGACAGGGTTTCACCATGTTGGTCAGGCTGGTCTCGAACTCCTGACCTTGTGATCTGCCTGCCTCAGCTCCCAAAGTGCTGGGATTACAGGTGTGAGCCACCACGCCCAGTAAAAGTTTCATTTTTTATTTAGCTTTTTGACTCTGTGCTTGTGCCTTCAACACTTTCACAACAATTTCTGTTCCTCGATAAGGAAAGCATGCTTGATCCTGTCATGAACACATTTAGCACAAATGGAACCACCATATTCTCTGACATTTTTGTTTGTTTTGGACAATTTCATAAGAACTTTAGGTCTCACAGCACGAACCCCTCGAAGTCTGCCTGGGCACATGCCACATGCAGATTTTGGTGCTTTCCCAACCTTCTTGGTATAAAAGTAAACAATTCTATTACCTGGGATTCGGGACAGCCTAGTTTTGTTAGAGGCTATATTGTAGGAAAGCCTACGATGGTATATCAAACACTGGACCATTCTGAGTGCCTGTAAACAACATCAGCGAAAGAGGAAGAAGAAAGTCTTTGTGAGTTCAAAGGTCAAATAGGATTCAGTCTCAGTCCTTTAATGAGCCCGTGCCTCTGGACTGTGAACTTCACAAGTGCTTCTCAGTACCTCCCTTGCCACCATTAGGTGGAACAGGATAACTAGAGCTGGCTGGAGTTGGATATTTCTCTTCCCCCAAATCAGTAAGACTCTGAAAAAACTTTACTAGATTAGGCTCTGGTAAAACAGTTTCTCTCAAGGGCAGGCCTTGTTAAGAACAGAAAGCTCTAGCATATTTCAAAATGGTTCCTTGTCCCCTTCCCCTGATGAAATCCCAAAGGGATTTTGGCCAGTTTTTACTGTGAGAACCTGATTGAGTGCCTGGAGGTAAAACTCAGAGAAGTGTGGAAATTGCTCTATGACTGGGTCCCCCTGGAGTTTTTATTTATTTTTATTTATTTGTTTTATTTTATTTTTTGAGATGGAGTCTCACTCTGTTGCTCAGGCTGGAGTGCAATGGTGTGATCTCGACTCACTGCAACCTCTGCCTCCTGGGTTCAAGTGATTCTCCTGCCTCAGCCTCCCAAGTAACTGAAATTACAGGCGCATGCCATTTTTGTATTTTTAGTAAAGATGGGGTTTTGCCATGTTGGCCAGGCTGGTCTCGAACTCCTGAATTCAGGTGATCTGCCTGTCTTGGGCTCCAAAGTGCTGGGATTACAGATGTGAGCCACCACACCTGGTCCCCCTGCAGTTTTTAATCTTAGACTTGTCCACACTGAGCCTCCAGCTATTTGTCAAGTACAATTTAGATTTTCCTACCCTGACACTAGTGCCCATGGAGGTTTTTGCTTCTGAGTTCCTGCTCCATCAAGTTGCAATTCTCTGTATTTTCCTATCTCTTCAATTTTGGGAGTAGTATTTTGCCGTGTAACCTCACTTTTCTGAGGGATCCAAGAAGAGTTGTGTCTTCACTTTGTCCAGCATCTTCATTATTGTCGGGATGGAATGATGACTTGCAAGCTCCTTGCGTGGACCTTTGCTCCATTATTTTCTTGCTCATTTACTCTCTGACCAGAAGTTGGCTATAATTCTTACGTGTTCCTTTCTCTGTATATAATGTTTCTTTTTCCTCCAACTGTCTTTGAGAGATTAACTCTTATCTTTGGTTTCAGCAGTTTGACTTACAATGTGGAATTTCTGGAATTCAGGAACCTGTGAGTTACTGTTCTTCATTAACTTTGGAAAATTCTTGGCCATTATCTCTACTGATATTTCTCTCTCTCTTTTTTTTTTTTTGAGACATTGTGTCTCGCTCTATCGCCAGGCTGGAGTGCAGTGGTGTGATCTCGGCTCACTGCAACCTCCGCCTCCCGAATTCAAGCAATCCTCCTGCCTCAGACTCCCGAGTAGGTGGGACTACAGATGTGCGCCACCACACCCAGCTAATTTTTGTAGTTTTAGTAGAGACGGGGTATCACCATGTTGGCCAGGATGGTCTTGATCCCTTGACCTCGTGATCCGCCCGCCTCGGCCTCCCAAAGTGCTGGGATTACAGGCGTTAGCCACCGCGCCCAGCCTCTACTGATATTTCTTATCCCGCAGGCCGTTTCTGTTTTCTCTTGGACTTTAATTACATACAGGTGTATCTCATTTTTTTGTACTTTGGTTTATTGTGCCTCACAGATATTGCATTGATTGCATGGTGATCTGTGATGAGTGATCCTTGATGTTACTATTGTAATTGTTTGGGGATATCAACAATTCTGCCTATGTAAGACAATGAACTTAATTGATAAATGTTGTGTGTGCTGTGACTGGTCCATTGAGCTGACATTGTCCCATCTCTCTCCCTCTCCTCAGGCCTCTCTATTCCCTGAGACACAACAATATTGAAATTAGTTCAGTTAATAACCCTACAATGACCTCTAAGTGTTTAAGTGAAAGGAAGAGTCACATGTCTTTCACTTTAAATCAAAGGCTAGAAATGATTAAGCTTAGTGAGGAAGGCATGATAGGATGACAACCAGACATCTTGTATGAGTTAGCCAAGTTGTGAATGCAAAGAAAAAACTCTTGAAGGAAATGAAAAGTGCTACTCCAGTGAATACCTAAATGATAAGAAAGCAAAACAGCCTTACCACTGATACTGAGAAAGTTTTAGTGATCTAGATGAAAGATCAAACTAGCCACAACATTCCTTTAAGCCAAAGACAAACCCAGAGCAAGGTCCTAGCTCTCTTCAATTCTACAAGGCTGAGAGAGGTGAGGAAGCTGCAGAATAAAAGTTTGAAGCTAACAGAGGTTGGTTCATAAGGTTTAAGGAAAAAAGCTGTCTCTACAGCATAAAAGGGCAAGGAGAAGCACAAAGTGTTGATGGGGTAGAAACTGCAGCAAGTTATCCAGAAGATCTAGCTAAGATCATTGATGAAAGTGGCTAAACAATAGGTTTTCAAGGTAGATGAAACAGCCTTCTATTAGAAGCAGATGCCATCTAGAACTTTCATAGCTAGAGAGAAGCCAATGCCTGGCTTCAGAGCTTCAAAGGACAGTCTGGCTCTCTTGTTAGGGGCTAATGCAGTGGTAACTATAAGTAGAAGCCAATGTTCAATGTTCATTTACCATTCTGAAAATCCTAGAGCTGAGAATTATGATCAATTGCCATCACCTGTGCTCTATAAATGGAACAACAAAGCCTGGATAACAGCACATCTCTTTACAGCCTCGTTCACCAAATATTTTAAGCCCAGTATTGAGACCTATTGTTCAGAAAAAAAGATTCCTTTCAAAATATTACTGCTTATTGACAATGTACCTGGTCAACCAAGAGCTGTGATAGAGATGTACAGGAGATGAATGCTGTGTTTTCATGCCTTGTAACACAATATACAATCTGCAGCCCACAGATCAAAGAGTCATTTCAACTTGCAAGTCTTATTTCTTAAGAACTACATTTCATAAGGCTATAGCTGCCATAGATAGTGATTCCTCTCATGGATCCAGGCAAAGTCAATTAAAAACTTTCTGGAAAGGATTCACCATTCCAGATGCCAATTTGTGATTCATGGAAGGAGGTCAAAATGTCAACATTTTAATAGGAGTTGGGAAGAAGTTGATTCCAACCCTTGTGGATGACTTTCAGAGGTTCAGGACTTCCGTGGAGGAAGTCACTGCATATGTGGTGGAAATAGCAAGAGAACTACAATTAGAAGCAGAACCTAAAGGTGTGACAGAATTATTGCAAATTCATGACAAAACTTTAACAGATGAGGAGTTGCTTCTTATGGATAAACAATGAAAATGGTTTCTTGAGATGGAATCTACCATTGAAGATACTGTAAGCATTGTTGAAATGGCAACAAAGGATTAGAATATGACATATTCTTAGTTACTTAGTTGATAAAGTAGTGGCAGGATCTAAGAAGGTTGAATGTCTCTTTTTTTTTGAGAAGGAGTTTCGCTCCTGTTGCCCAGACTAGAGTGCAATGATGTGATCTCGGCTCACCGCAACCTCCACCTCCCATGTTCAAGTTTCAGCCTTCTGAGTAGCTGGGATTACAGGCATGTGCCACCATACCCAGCCAATTTTGTATTTTTAGTAGAGACAGGGTTTCTCCTTGTTAGTCAGGCTGGTCTTGAACCCCCAACCTCAGGTGATCCACCTGCCTCGGCCTCCCAAAATGCTGAGATTGCAGCCATGAGCCACCACACCTGGCCGTCAATGTCTTATTTTAAGAAATTGCCACAGCCATCATCAGTCAGCAGCCATCAACTCAAAGCAAGATCCTCTACTGCTACTTGCTGAAGGGTCAGATGATTATTAGCACTTTGTTTTAATAAAGCATTTTTAAATTAAGGTAGGTATGTTGTTTTTCTTTAGACATAATGCTATTGCACACTTAATAGACTATGGTATAGTGTAAACATAACTTTTATATGAACTCATTAACAAAAAAATTCATGTGACTTGCTTTATTATATGTTTTATGGCAGTGGTCTGGAGCCAAACTGTAATATTTTCAAGGTTTGCCTGTACATTAGGCTATTTGATCTTACCCCACAGTTCTTGGATGCTCTGTCCTGTTTCCCCACCACTACTCTCTTTTGCTTTGTCTGTTTAGATACTTGCTATTGACCTCTTCAAGTTCATGAATTCTTCAGCTGTATCAAGTTTGAAGAAATTCTCTATCTCCGATATTGTGGCCTTTTTTTTGACACAGAGTCTCGCTCTGTTGCCCAGGCAGGAGTACAGTGGCACGATCTCAGCTCACTGCAACCTCCACCTCCTGGGTTCAAGCAATTCTCATGCCTCAGCCTCCCAAGTAGCTGGGATTATAGGTGTGTGCTACCACGCCTGGCTAATTTTTTGTATTTCTAGTAGAGCTGGGGTTTCCCCATGGTAGACAGGCTGGTCTCGAACTCCTGGTCTCAAGTGATCTATCTGCCTCGGCCTCCCAAAGTGCTAGGATTACAGGTATAAGCCACAGTCCCTGGCCAACCTTTTTATGTATATATATCTGATGTTTCCATTTCACCCTTTTTTACCCACTTCTCTGCTGAAATTCACTATCTGTTCATTATTTCCCACCTTTTCCACCAGATATGTTAATATATTAATTGATTGTCTTAAGGTCTGCTAGTCCCAACCTCTGTTTCATTTCTGAATTGGATTCTTTTGGTTTTTGATTGAATGCCAGACTCGTGTATAACAGAAGGAATAAGGTAGATTGTGTTATACCTGGAAATGCACACACTGTCAGACGGATATAGTTTGGATGTTTGTTCCTTCCAAATCTCATGTTGAAATGTGATTCTCGATGTTGGAAGTAGGGCCTGGTAAGAGGTGTTTGGGTCATGCGAGGGATCCCTCATGAGCGGCTTGGTGCCCTCTTTGGGGTAATGAGTTCTCCATTAGTTCACGTGAAAGCTGGTTTTTTAAAAAGAGCTTGGGCCAGGCGTGGTGGCTCATGCCTATAATCCCAGCACTTTGGGAGGCCAAGGTGGGTGGATCACTTGAGGTCAGGAGTTCGAGACCAGCCTGGCCAACATGGTGAAACCCCATCTCCACTAAAAACAAAAATTAGCCAGGCTTGGTGGCGCATGCCTGTAATCCCAGCTACTCAGGAGGTTGAGGCATAAGAATCCCTTGAACCCAGGAGGCGGAGGCTGCAGTGAGCTGAGATAGTGCCATGGAACTCCAGCCTGGGTGACAGACTGAGACACTATCTCAAAAAATAAATAAATAAAAAGAACTTCGCATCTCTCTTGCTCCTGCTCTTGTCATGTGACACATCAGCTCCCCTTTCCTTCTGCCACAAGTAAAAGCTTCCTGAGGCCTAACCAGAAGCAAATGCTGGCACGTTTCTTGTATAATCTGTAGAACCATGAGCCAAAATAAACCTCTTGCCTATAAATTATCCAGCCTCAGGTATTCCTTTATAGCAATGCAAAATGCATTAACACAGGGACCACTAGTTTGGAAATTGTGTCAGTGTAAACACCAGTTTTAGGGGTTTGAGTTGGATTAATGCTGTCACTATCTTCAGTATACTACAGGTTTCAAATTCTTCCAGTGCTTGACTGCTATTACCTTATGCTTATAGCGCACCTGGAGTACAGGAGGACTTTTTTCTGAGTCCCACCCTCAATTTTCAGGGATCCCTGTATGCCTACACCACAGAGAGGATCTATATTTACACCCTTGCTGCTTCCTCAACAACAGACTGGCATTCCTTGTTACTTAGTGCTAGGCTTGTAGCAGAGACGGGTTTTTTTGTCTTTGGCTAGTCTCAGTCTTAGGGAGGCTTTGTGGGCCTGGCCTACAGGGATGTGGCTTTCTCAACATTCCTGCACCATTTCTCAATAGTAGTCAAATCTGTTTCAAATCTATTGTTGGTCTTGTGCAACAATTTCATGTCCATTCCCCACTGGGAGCAGACCTCTTTATGTTATCCATGTGGCATCTTGGGCCTAGATTTTCCGCCCCTCCTCCAAGGTCAATTTTTGCTTCTACTCCTCTAGAAGTAATATTGTTTTCCTGTGTCCTGAAGGCAGAACATTTCCTACCTCTCTCCCAAAAGCAGGTGCATTTTGTCTACATTCCTACCCCAGACCAATGAATTTCTCCCTGGGCCCCAGGAATGATATGGATTGTTGCTCCTCCCTACAGCAGCCTAAGGCTTTTGCATCATTCAAGAGAAGAGCTTCAAAGTAGGCAGGGTTTCAAGGCAGCTAACTACCTTCTGTTTGCTTAAACCACCTACTGAGACTTTCTGGTTCCCCACCCTGCTTCCAGTCTTTCTTGAGTCCTGGTGTAGGCCCTTGGGAAAGAACTTGTTAGTGTGTATGAAGTTCCCTTATTTCAGATTCTTGGCTATTCCAAACTAGTATGCTAGCCCACACGTACACTTTAGGAATTTGTTAAAATTTTTGCTAATGTTTTCTTACCTGTTTATATAAAGGCCATCTCTTTCTCGTGGGTTCTTCCTAAGGTTAAACAGTCAGTATGTCCCATCTCTCCTTGTAGGACTTAATCACTCTTTGGGATTTGGTTTGTTTGCCTTGTAATTTCAGTTCTTTGATATGCTCAAGAAAAAAAGTTTTAATTTTACAGATGACCCAGGCTTTTCTCCTTGTTAAAATGGGAATGACAGTCTCTTGAGGTTTTCCACATCTTCTTCAGAAGCAGAGCTCTGACTACCTCTATTAAAGTTAGTTGATTTTCTGTTACTCTGTTAAGTCAGTATCATTTCCATCACTGCACATATTAAAACTAGTGATTTTTTTACTTTGTCTCTTCCATTAGACTTTAACCCCACAGAAACTATACTACATTGCTTTATTGTTGTAATCCATTATACCTAGCACCGTAATTGTACATACAGTACTCAAAACTAATACATATGACAGGTATTCATATTTTCAAAAACGAAAAACATTAACCCAACATACAGAAAATACATTAAAAACATCCATGGAAATATTAAGGAACAGAGGGAGAGGAGAGGCAAGAGCACAAAGGCAAACTGGGAAACTGTATTGTGAACCATCAGTTAGCTTTTAATTTATAACCTGCCTGGAGACTCTGTCTACAGTGTTGACTAAGTTCAAAACATACCACACAAATAAGAAAAGTATACCCCAAACCACTCTTCTTTAATTAAGCTCTAAGAAAAACTCAAATAAATGAAATAGTAAAACATTGATCAATAATTCCTTATTGTTTATTCTCCTCTTACAAAAAGACACTTGGGACAAATAAATATAAAATGGCATATATCATATTTAGCAATGGGCAAATACACATTTTCTTGGTATTCTCCACAAGAATAAACTAATAAATTTTTCAGAGGCATACTCGTTCTATCCATTTCTTACCCTCTAAAAAAAAAAGGCAATTATTTTAATTCCCTGTAATTTTTAACAATGAATTCTCAAAATAAGTAATCTAGGACTATTCAGGGACCAAGACATCTGAATCAACAAGTTAAAAAAAAATGTGTCTGTACACACACACACACACACACACACACACACGATGTTGCCCAGAAACTCCAACTAATGAAGAGTCTTACATGTTTTTCATTTCATATAGTTTGCATGAATAGTCTGTTCTGTTCAAATCTGAATGGCAAATAATATAAAACTGAAAGCAAGCTGAGCACAATGTGTGTGTGTGTGTGTGTGTGTGTATGTACTTTTCTGTCCTAAGAGAAAACATTAAATACAGGTATATTTAATATATAGTGAACATACCATGTGTTTTCTTAAAGCCAACAAAATCCTGATTTCCTGTAGCTTGGAGGTGATACAGAAGGCAGAAGACAAATACCAAATTTAGCTAATAAAATATACCCTGCCTATTGGCTCCAGCAATACACCAGAGTTTGAGCAATGATGGATATCCAAGTGTATATGTTTTGTTAAAATTTGTCTTCAGGCAAATACCTGAAGAGTTTTGCTAATACTTTAAATCAAATATTCTTACTTAATGATTTATCCATCAAATGGAAATATGTACAACATATTTCAAATCAGAAAAGGGGTGAATTTTCCCCCTGCCCTTCAAAAAATTATTTTTAAAAATCCACTTCAAATAATGTATTTGGTGCTTTTTAATCACTTTTCACTTTATGAAGACCATTTTTCTAGAAAGGCAGACAAGAATATAAAATGACTAAGGGGTCATTATCAAAATAATCAAATGGAATTGAAATTTACTTCTGTGTACTTTCTGTACTCCCTAAGTCTTGTGCTAATTAATTACATTTTACTTCATCCCCTGTAATGTTACAAATATGCACCTTAATATAGAAAAACTGGCTTTTATATTTTAAAACCCCCTCCTCCTCCTCACCTATCTTCCCAAATATTTTAAGCAGAAAATCAATCTTGTTGCTTTAAGGATTGATGTAATATTTGCTAAAAACAACCCCTAATAAACCCTTTAGACTTTTTCGAACCAGCACCAAATTTAAGGAGTTTATTCACTCTAAGGTTGCATGGAAGATGGAAATTAAAAATATCAGTATAAGTAGAACCACATTTAAGAAAAAGCACCTAAAGATGGAGGACAGATAACTCCTATCTATCAGTGGTAAACCATATTCATGTTTCTATGTATATAAAAGTTCTCCAAAAATTTAGGTATTTTTGGTTCTGGTACTAAGTCTAAATATGTTTTTTTTTTTTTTTTTTTTTTAAATTTCAAAGCCAATTTAAAACGGGGGAAATACATTTTCAAAATTTTGGGGGTGAAGTTCACTACACTATGAGACTAATTTTGTATGTGGCAAGTTACAACTCCAGAGGTGTGAATAAATATCAGAAAGCCCAAAGTGGAGAGCCAGTCCATCAACACGCACGATCAGGAATCCTATGAAAGTCACAAGGCATTGGGATTCGGTGATTTACATTAACCTCCTCGTGGTAGAAGATAGTGTTTAATGATGAATGCAGACTGTGCTCACTGCTCATGAGACACACACAACACTACTGCTGAGGTCCCACTTAGTGATAATTTAGAAATCATCCAAATTTAATTCCAGAAAATGTAAATCTGGAATATGAATGTGAAGACAGACAGTACAAATAGCAGTTGAGTGAAACCTGCCTGTAACGTTCTTTATTATTTTTTTTCCTTTAAGGCTACAGAAAATCTGTACATAAACAAGGCAATTAATTATCATAATAAAAATAACCCCTTACAAATAGCCAAGGTGTCCAGTCAGATTCCACAGGGAGTATATGTTGTATCACATTCTATTCCACTTGTGTACTTTTCTGTGAGTCTGCTGGGTTAGGATCGATTCTTTCTGGAAATATTAGCTTCTCACAGACTGCTTCCTTTATTGGTAAATACTGGGATATTTCATTAGGTTCCGTGAAGAGGGAAGGTGGAACATGCTAGGAAATACATAAATCATATTAGCATATTCAGTTATTATACTGATATTTCTTGAAAATGTTTTGATTCAAGCATTCATAAAGCATGGGAATTTTAAGATCAGGTGCAATATATGCATACGTGCTCCTAAAAATAATAGGTATTTCTTGTTACTGAATCATTCAACTTTGTTACTGAATGATTTCATCAAAAATCACAGGGTTATATAACTTATAATGTTCCCACAAATGTAGCGAGAATTTAATATATTAATCCGACCCTATGTACCTGCTGCTTTTCTAACTTGAAAACACTAGTCTTCCGTTACAGCCCAGCATGTAGTCTACAATAGAATCTAAGTAACTTTTCTATTCCAAGTATATTCTATACACAGACAGAAATAAGTACTAAGGGTAAAAAAAAGAAAATCAAGTTTATAGGAAGGTTATCAATTTTTAAGCAACCCATTATAGAATCCTAAGTTCTAAGGAAGGCTTCACAGGTCCCAGGGGAGTAAAAAATAAAGAAAAATGATGCCAAAACAAACAAATCATGGTATAGAATCACCACATCTTAGGAAGATAAAAGGAGACTGTGTAGAAAGAAATAAAGTGGCAGGGTGGTAAATGGAAAGAACATCCATCACCAGCCAGTTACGTGACTCAGAGTAAGTCACACCTCTGGGTTTCAATTTCTCCAGAACAAAATGTGAAAATTAGATTAGATGAGGCTTAAGTACCTAGCAGCTCTAAATGTTCTTGTATTTGAGGTAAGGTCAGAAAAGTTGTGCTCCAGTAGAATTTATCCTATAGAGCCCCACTAGGTGAATGAATGGGTTTGGGGATATAAACTTGGGTGGTTGGGGTTAGGGGTATACACTACTTATATTAAAATGAAACATTAAAATTCAACGTCTAAAAACTGATATTTAAGTATTTACCATCAAATTAGAAATTTTGCTTTCTCGTGATGTATATTCTCGTAACATGTAGGTCTTGTCAGCCTGTATTTAAAAATAAACAAGTTTCAATAAATTTAATTACACTGATTTACAAAATCCTTTCTACGAAATAGACTGCCTACATTTTAGAACAGGTTGTCAAAACAGCATGCAGTCTAATGAGAACATCTTGTTCTACACTGAGATAACTCCTATTTAATCCACGTCGAGAACTCTGGATTATTATTTCCAATTTCTATACATTATAATAACGATACACATATGTAAACAGATTTAATAATTACCATGTAAGAGAAATATAGCAAAGATTTTACTTTGAAAGAATGTGTATATAAATGAAATATGCAAGAGATTTTAAAATTACTTCAAGTTTGAAACATCTTTCCCTTAAGCCATCTTATCATTTACCTACATAATTGTGCTACTTTTATGTTGCAAAACCATGTTTTAAAATTTTTTTCTTTCCCATTCCACAAAGCTCTTATCAAATAGCTTATTTAAAATCACCTTTTTTGTACTTCAGTTTTTCCCATTTAAGATTTTTGGTTAGGTTTTATAACAGCAATTTACTATAATTTACTTCTTGAAACACTTCTCAATATTAAAAAACCCACAAAACCATACGCCTTTAAGGTTTCACTCTCTTGTATTGATAAAAACAGATTAATAGTCACTGTAGGAAAAAAGTCAAATAATATAAAAGAAAAAGTATAAATCATCAGTGATCACAGCATATAGGTAGCACTACCTTTAATACTTAGAAATCTCTACAGAGAATCTCATGTAACTAAATTCATACTTGCTTTTTAAAGTTCAACACTGAAATGAGTATCTTTCAAAATTACTTAAATATCAATCTCTGCAACCAATTTTAATAATTACGTATTTTTATACCATATGGATATAAACAATTTAATCAATGGCCATTTAATGCGCATTAAGTTCCTACTTTCCTTCCTTTCTGCTATTATAAACAATATTACTGTGAATATTCACGTACAGACAACTCTGAGTAATTGTCCGATTAATATTTGTAGATTATTATATAAAAGCATCCTTTTAGGATAAATTCCTAAAATTCAGTGTTGTTTAATTAAAAGAGCATTTTTAACATTTAGGCCAGGTGCGGTGGCTCATGCCTGTAATCCCAGCACTTGGGGAGGCCGAGGCAGGTGGATCACTTGAGGTAAAGAGTTCAAGACCAGCCTGGTCAACATGGCAAAACCCCATCGCTCCACTAAAAATAAAAAAAAAAATTGCCAGGTGTGGTGGTGGGCGCCCATAATCCCAGCTACTAGGGAGGCTGAGACACGAGAATTAGTTGAACCCAGGAAGCAGAGGTTGCAGTGAGCCAAGATCGCGCCACTGCATTCCAGCCTGGGCGACAGGGCAAGACTCCATCTTAAATAAATAAATAACAGATTTCCCTTTCTGGGGGACAAAAATATAGCCTATGTTTAGTACTTTGTCACCACTTTTAAAAAGAAAAACGTCTATCACTGTCACCATGTTATTTCAAGAAAAAAAAAACCATCCCTAAGTGAAGGGTTTAGAAAACACCAATGCAATCCTATCCTACTAGGTTCAAATTCCAGTTCTGCCACCTACTAACTGTAAAACTTACGTATGTTTCTTTTTTTTATGTTCTTTGAGACAGGGTCTTGCTCTGTCACTGCAGCCTCAACCTCACCAGCTCAAGCGATCCTTCCACCTCAACCTCCCAAGTAGCAGCTAGGACTACAAATCCGTGCCACCATGCATGGCTAACTGTTTATTTTTTGTAGAGACGGAGGTCTTGCTATGTTGCCCAGGCTGGTCTCAAAGTCCTGGGCTCAAATGATCCTCCCACCACAGCCTCCCAAAGTGTTAGGATTATAGGCATGAGCCACCACACCTGGCTCACCTAAGCTATTTAATCCTTCTTTGCCTTAGTTACATCAGGACAAAACAGAGATAATATCAATATTATTTATAATAAAACAGAGATAATATAATAAAACAGATAATATTGATTTCATAGGGTTGTTATTAGACTTAACTATTACTATGACTACAGTAACTAACACTGGCGGTCTCTTCTCTAATTCCTCATTCTACATAATCGCGAACTTTATGTTAAAGATTCATTCAGAAATTAAGCCCTCCTCCTTTTTTTTTAAACACTTAAAAAAAAAAAACCCTGCACGTTAACAGCTCTTTCAGATGGAACATAGGAATTTCAAACTTTAAAACAACTATCAAAATAATTATATAATACAAATTTCAGGAGGCCACGTGATTGGCCTGATTAAAATATATATATATACGTATAAACACATTTTTTTTTAGATGAAGTTTCACTCTTCTTGCCCAGGCTGGAGAGCAATGGCGCCATCTTGGCTCACTACAATCTCTACCTCCCAGGTTCAAACGATTCTACTGCCTCACCTTCCCGAGTAGCTGGGATTACAGGCACCCGCCACCATGCCTGGCTAATTTTTTGTACTTTTAGTAGAGATGGGGCTTCACCATGTTGGCCAGGTTGTCCTCAAACTCCTGATCTCAGGTGCTCCACCCACCTCAGCCTCCCAAAGTGCTGGGATTACAGGCATGAGCTACATTGCAGGGCCTTGGCCTGATTAAAATATTAATGTACTTCCTGTATACTAATGTACATCAGAACATTATACAAACAACATATACTTATTTGGGTGAAGGAGAAAGGACAAGATGGAGGAAGGTAAACAAGAAGGCATAATCCATGTTGCTTCCGGGTTCTTCCTCACCAACTTTCCTGCGAGCGGGAAAATGCAGCCCGCCCGGGAAGATGCAGATCAACCGAGCATGCGCCAGGTGATGTCAATCCGAAGAGATCGAAACTTACCCGGCCACACCTACGGAGACACCCCTATCACGCCCTTATCCCGCCCACTGCCCTCCCCCTTCCAGTACCAATGCATAAAAGTCTGCCACTGGCAGGAGCCAGCGTGACTTCTTCGGCCCCCGCATTCCTGGACTGGGGAACCTCACCTGAGAGCGCCGGCGCGACTTCTCTGGCCCCCACTCCCCTACACCTGAGGACCAGAGAACCTCGCCGGAGAGTGTGTGCATATTTGCAATAAAAGACTGCCACTTTCTTATGTATTTTGGCCTCATGTTTAATTATTTAGCTCTCCTAAATTAAATGAAACAAAACAGTTGGTGCCAAAACCCGACCCGGGAGGAGACCCTTCCTCAACATCCTCTAGGGGTCTGAGGAACCTCCTCCCCAGCGAACTGGCTTCCAACCCAACCAGCCACCAACATCGAACAAGTGTTCCAGCTTTCCACTGGTGCCGCTCTGAGAATTTCTTCTTCGGTGAGTACTCCCCTTTGTTAACCATCTCCGTCCGTTTCCGTGTCCTTGGCCTAGAGTCGTACATACGCCCAAGGATGTAGCCACCCTGTGGCGCAGTGAGGCCTTCAACCCAGAGACGTCCGTCTTGAAGTTCCTCAATTCTCCGTTAGTGGCTCCAGGAGCCCCCGGTCTCTAGCAGCGGCAAAGGACGCTTTGCCACTGTGTGAGGTCGGTTTCCATTTCTGGTGGTTAAACAATGGGAACCTCACAATCCAAAATCCCTAGGAACACCCCCTTAGGGTGTCTCCTCCAAAACTTGGAAGCCTTACATTTAGCTCAAGATTTAAAACGAAAGCGGCTAATTTTCCTCTCCACTGTGGCATGGCCGCAGTATAAATTAGACAACCAGTCTCAATGGCCACCATACGGCACACTTGACTATAACATTCTATTAGATCTCTCTAATTTCTGCCAAAGGCTTGGAAAGTGGTCAGAGATTATCTATGTCCAAGGCTTTTGGGACTTGCGCTCTCGCCCAGACCTGTGCGCCCAGTGTTCAATGGCCCAGGTCTTGTTAGTTAAAACCCAGCCCTCGGCCCCCACACCCCAAGCAGAGGAAGATTCTACTTCCATCTCAGACGAGGCCGACGGCGGGGCAACTCCCTCCCGACCTACCAACCCCCCTCCCTATGCTCTTCCTACTGCCCTCCCTCAGCCACTCCTCTTACCTCTCCCATTTCCGCCCACACTCGCTCCAAGACCCCAGTAGCAGCCCCCACTAGTCAGCCCTCTACCAGTCAGCCTGCCCCAACCCCCTCTACCAGTCAGCCTGCCTCAACCCCCTCTACCGGTCAGCCAGTCTCAACCTACCCGACTGGTCAGTCTGTTTCAACCTCCCCTGTTAGTTTGTTGGCCTCCCCCTCCGAGAAGTTGCCGGAGCCAAAGGCATGGTTAGAGTCCACGTCCCCTTTTCCCTGGCTGACCTTTCCAAAATTGAAGAACGACTCAGCGACTTCTCAGCCAACCCCACCTAATATTCCAAAGAGTTTTGATACCTAGGCCAGGCATATGACCTTACCTGGCATGACTTACATGTCATTCTTACTTCCACTCTTAACCCAGAGGAAAGAGAGTGCATTCTCGCAGCCGCCAGGCAACATGCAGATCAATGGCATTTAACTGACGCCACCGTCCCGTTAGGAGAGATGGCTGTCCCGTCCATAGAACCAGATTAGGACTACCAACCACAGCAGCCCAGCCGCCATAGGAGAGACATTATGGTTCAATGTCTCTTGGCCGGTATGCAGTCAGCCTCTAACAAAGTGGTCAATTTTGATAAACTAAAGGAAATCATCCAGCACCCAGATGAGAACCCGGCTTCCTTCCTAAATCGCCTTACAGAGGCACTAGCCCAATTTACTCGGCTAGACCCCACCTCCCCAGCCAGAGTAGCTGTCCTAGCCTCCTATTTTATTTCCCAGTCAGCCTCAGATATTCGAAAAAAGCTAAAAAAGGTTGAAGATGGGCCTCAAACCCCCATACAGGACTTAGTAAAATTGGCCTTTAAAGTGTTTAACTCCAGAGAAGCAGCAGCTGAGGCCGCAGAGCTAGACAAGGAGAAAAGAAGGGCTGTGCTTCAGGCTCAAGCTCCAGTGGCTGCCCTCCAACCAGTGTTGCCCACTCTGCCGGCAGGGAAGACACAGGGCAAGTCTCCCAAGGGCTCCTGCTATAAATGCAGAGACCCAGGACACTAGGCAAACCAGTGTCCCCAGGCCAAGCTGGCCACTCCGTCTCGTCCATGCCTTAAGTGTGGCACAACTGGGCATTAGGCAAAAAGGTGTCCAAATCCTCACCCGCCTACCACGCCGTGCCCAACCTGCTCCCTGGCCCCCACCCCCCTACACCTGAGGACCAGAGAACCTCGCCCGAGAGTGTGTGCGTATTTGCAATAAAAGACTGCCACTTTCTTATGTACTTTGGCCTTATGTTTAATTATTTAGCTCTCCTAAATTAAATTAAATGAAACAAAACAATACTGTAAACAAAGGTAAGAGTTAAAGGACAGTTTTCTTAAACATGGATTAAGTACTTATAAAATTTTTTCAAAAGACCCCTCCCCAACTAGGGACTGTCTTTTAGAAAACATTTTGAGTCACCAGAACCTTTGTAAAAGAAAATGTAATGTTTTGATAATAGCCTGCAGTGAACAGTGAATGTGAAACACTCAGACTTAACAGTTAGAAAGACTGCCATATAATACAGATTGTTTAATTTCAAATTCTCAGATTGACAATGAAACAACACAAACAAGCCCAGTATCAGTTAGTATACTCATTAAACAAGAATAAATACCTCATGGTAAAGTCTCGTGTCATTCATTCTGATAAGCACCCCATCAATTCTCAAGAAAAACCGCAACAGCAGGAAAAAGCTAGAAGGCATTACTCTCTGGAAAAAAAAAAGGTACATTAATATTTTAATAAAAATTAAATATTTTATTACTTTACTGAAAGAAAAAATTTGAAAAAAAAAAAAAAAAAAAAACACTGAAATAAGGCTGAATTCACAGTTTATAAAAATCTCTCAACTAGAAGCTCTTTGTCCCAGCTCCAACTAGCCTCAAAACCTTGTGCAAACTATTTAACATGGTTTCGGTTTCCTAAAATATTTTTTCTGGTGGGGGGAGATACTGAGGTTTAAAAGACTTAAAAGCATACCCAAGTAATGTAAACATTATAATGTTTATTTTTAAAAATGACAGGTACTGATAGTAAATGTCAACACCAATAAAACCAAAATGAAAGAACAACCTAGTTCTTTGCCACTACTCGCTTATTCACTTTACATAAAACAAAGCAACAGACCTTACACAGAATGCTCTAATTCAGTTCAACCAATAGGCACTACTTCATATTGCTAAATACCTGGTTTATCAGAACACTATAATGCATCTTAACATCTTTCATCTGTGGCACATCTACAAATTCCTCTGCTTTCCAAGTATAACTACTAAAGATAGGCAGAGTCAGTGGAGAAAGTATGAAGGTGGGTCCTGGTGGCAGGGAGGGAGTGGTTGAATGGAATGTGAGATATTTGGGTCTTTAAAATGAAAATGTTTAGCTGGCATGGTGGCTCACACCTATAATCACAGCAGTTTGGAAGGTTGAGGTGGAAAGATCACTTGAGCCCAGGAGTTCAAGACCAGCCTGGGCAACAGAGTCAGATCTCATCTCTACAAAAAATATAAAAAATTAGCAAAGCATAGTGGCACAAGCCGTAGCTAAGCTGGGAGGATGGCTTGAGCCTGGGAGGTCAAGGCTGCAGTGAGCCACGATTGTGCCACTGCACTCCAGGCTGGGCAACAGAGAAAGACCTTGTCTCAAAATTAATTAATTAAACAAAGTGAATATGCTTGGCCATTTGCTAAATAAATATCTATTATCTACTAACACCAAGTTCTTATGATAGCAAGTCGTGTATTTATATAAATGAAAAAACAGAATCCCAATGCTCAAAAAGGTTATCAGCCAGGGAAACTGTCAAACAGATGTGGTAGCTGCTATAATAGAGGTATGCACAAGGCTCGATAAGCATTTGAAAAAGAAGTATGTAAGTGTGCTAAAGAATATCAGATAAGACAAGGCTTGAACTGACCACAGAAAAAATAGTTGGAGATGGGATGGAGAATTTCAGAAAGGGGAACTGCCTGTACAAAAAGTACTGAGGCATGAAATAGTAACATATACTCAGGGAACTGCCTAGAATCTTATATATAGGCACGGGGCTATATTAATGATAAAGAAGAAATAACAGTAACCCAGTAATGATAGTGACTTAACTGCCTGGACAGTCACCATCCACAGGCCAAATTCTTTTCTGCCTTAGGACCATTACACACCCTCTTCCCTTACCTGGAGTATTCTCCTGACTAATGTTCACTTGTCCTTCAGAATTCAGTACACAGGTCATTTCCACAGAGGGGCCTTTCTTACCATTCCATATCACATAGATTTCTCTTGGTATTCTCTCTCATAGTACTCTACTACAAATTAACAGATTTGTAACTATCTTCATTTATGTTTCTACTTGACTGTAGGCTTCATGATGGTGGAAATACCTGCTTTGTTCATCACCACATCTCTATTGCTTAGAAAAGTACCTAGCACACAGCAGGTGCTCATTAACCATTTTCTGGATAAAACTGAAGCTAGAAGGTATTAATATCTTTGCTAGAGAAAAGGCTCTGAGCCAAACTGTATTCTGACGGGGTTATCGGCAACAGACTTAAAAACAAGACTTATAGTAAAGGAAAGCTGTAGAAATAACCTGACTTATGACAACTTGACGTCCCAACAAATTGGGAAGCACATCATTATTATTTGACATTACTACACAGTGGTATGTGTAATTTATGGAAAGACTGACTTGCAACATTTCTTCGAATTTCAAAATTAGTTACTATCAGTCACATTGGACACAACACAAGCAGTAAACCGAAGTATCATTTTAGCATGGCACAGTGGAGAGAGTAGGAATTAGGAGACCAGAGCTCTAGTGACAATACAATAGCATATTTTAGGGCAGTAGTTCTTTCCTAGGGGACGTTTGGGAATTTGTGAGGGTATTTTTTGTTGTCACATCAATAAGCAACCAATATCGACCGTTAGTGAATAAGGACCAGAACAACAGATCTGGGAAGCACAGGACAATCCTATACAACAAAGTCCAATCCTGCATTCCACAAAACTTGCAATATCTTACCAGACATTCACAGAGGTGAAAAGCCTACTTATAATGATCCGACTTTAGACCCTAATTCCATTTTACATAGATAATTTTTTTAAAAATCACCTAATTATCCAGGAAGGCAACTATTTTCCAAATCAAGGAAAGATTATACTTTGTTTTACTTAGAACTTCTCTAAGAGTTGTTCACCATTTTGGAAAATTGTGTTAGAGTCACTGATTGATACCTTACATCTCCGTCAGCCTACATTTTTTGCTGTCATATTTATGGTGACTCCGTATGCAAATATAAGTACCTGACTGCTTCATTATATCTTTGGTCAGTCATATTATGCATTTAAGTATTAAAATATATTTTATTCTAAACCAATTTCCTTTAATTTTATAATTAAAATACGTTGAATGCTGCAAAGTAGGTGGATTAAATAACCTACAAATTTCACTACAGGGTAGTAATATCTATAAACTAATACTTCAGCTTAAAGTAGTCGGTAAAAAAAATGCTCTTCAGTTTCAGACTTACTATGTACTCTTGTACACACACATGTATACACATATCCTCTCAAGCAACTCCATCCACAAAACCACATGTGCTTCCCAAATACCGACCCACTTACAGACATGATATATATACCCTTTTGAATACAAATGCACACCCAGATATGCCAACTCATAATGAACATTTAGCATAGTCAGTTCAGAAGGTGGGTAGACAAGTGGAAAGATACAAGACTAGATGAGCTGAAGAGAGAATAAATCCAAACCAAAAAAAAGTAAATTTAGAGTTATAAGTGAACAAAGGAGGAAAGCATATGAAAACAACTATCTAATGCTAGAATAATGATATATATTAGATGACACAAAGAAAACTTTGCAATTAGTTTCATGACCTTAAGCTATCTTTTTGGGCCTTGTCTATAAAATATGGAGGCTACATAAAATGATTCTCTAAAAATTCATTACAATTTCAAAATCCTTTGACTCTACCAAAAAAATTGACTTTTATTTTTAGATAAGTAAAAATAAAATAAAAATAAAATAAAAATTTTTACTTATCTAAAAACAAAATTATTTTGTCTCCCAAGCTGGGGTACAGTGGCACCATCAGAGCTCACTGCAGCCTTGACCTCCTGGGCTCAAGCACTCCTCCTGCCTCTGCCTCCCAAGTAGCTAAAATTTGACTTTAAAGCTGCTTTTGTATTATTTTCATTCTTTAAATCACAGCATTCACAATCATTATGCCCCAAGAACAATGTTTGATGTCAGGGTCTGTCTTTGACAGATCTCATGACAAATGCTATAATCGAGAGGTTTTTAAAAAGGAGAATAGAAAAGAGATATTTAACTCTGTGTAAGGGAGATGTGAAGGGCCTTGCAGAAAAGGTGATATTTTAGCTGGGTCTTAAAGGAGGAGGCATTTAGTAAAAAGTTTCAGTTGAGTTTTTTCTGGAAAGTATTAGAAACCCAATTATTATCTAGTAGTAAACAAATATGAATAACCATACTTATTATTTCTGTTTTCTACTTCTTTTTTTTTTTGAGATGGAGTCTTGCTCTGTCGCCCAGGCTGGAGTGCAGTGGTACGATCTTGGCTCACTGCAAGCTCCGCCTCCCGGGTTCAAGCCATTCTCCTGCCTCAGCCTCCCCAGTAGCTGGGACTACATGCGCCCACCACCATGCTGAAAATTGAAGTGGTATCTGAATGATGCACTGAAATCATAACACATGGGTCATTTTAAAAAATGACATCCACCTTGCTGTCTGCAGATCCTATCAACATCATTTTTAATCCAAAATGTGAAAATTAAGCCACAGTCTTCATTTAAGTTAAATAATAAACAAATAAACTAAGCAGGTCTATTAAAAATGCTTTGCTAAAATAAAGCCTAAGAATACACTAATATTTTTTGAATTTTATAATGGATATTCAATAAGATATATGCTAGATCTAAGTGAAATTATACATGACATCATGTTAAGGCTCAGTGTCATTCTTTTTTTTTTTTTGAGGCGGAGTCTTGCTCTGTCACCCAGGTTGGAGTGCAGTGGTGCAATCTCAGCTCACTGCAAGCTCCACCTCCCGGGTTCATGCTATTCTCCTGCGTCAGCCTCCCGAGTAGCTGGAACTACAGGAGCCCGCCACCACGCCCGGCTAATTTTTTATATTTTTAGTAGAGATGGGGTTTCACCGTGTTAGCCAAGATGGTCTTGATCTCCTGACCTCGTGATGCACCCGCCTCGGCCTCCCAAAGTGCTGGGATTACAGGCTTGAGCTACTGTGCCCAGCCAGGCTTAGTGTTATTCAAAGTGAGTCATATTTTTGTACGATGTTAAGAATGCAAGAAAAATATTAATTTTAAACAAAAATAATAATACTCACAATCTTCACACTCAGGCTTGAAACTCCATGATCATGAAGTTCATCCTCAAAAAGGAGAACTTCTTCAAAAAACTTAATCTGTTCTCTGGCTTTCAATTTTTCTGTATCTATATGATCTGTTGTAGGTACAACCTGAAAGAAAAAATTTTAAGGAGAAGCACATTAAAAAAAAAAGTTGAGTAGCTACAGAGACACAGGAAAGTAGTTTTCTTTTTTGTTTTGTTTTTTGTTTTTTCAATCAGTCTTTTCTGCATAGCCAGAGCACACAGTTCTAAATTTGGGTGTCATCTGTAGATATAAAAGATCAGAATATGGCTTGATTCTGAAAAACTGAAAATATTACAGATGTCCAATACTATAGCTTCACAAAAAAAAGAGTTAAAATTTATCATTTTTAATGCAGATCATATTAAAATCAACTTCTGTTGTGACTATGAGAAAATTAATCACCTAAAAATCAGTCAGTGTGATGTACTACTACTATCATAGAAGGTCATAGAACTTTTGTTCTGTGAAAGCCACTTTTAGGACATTCATATGGAACTTAAAAAATATTTTTTCATTAGAATGTTAGATATTTGCTCAGCCTAACTCCCCAAAACCTACAGCAAAATAAAGTGCTTTAAATAATGAGGTGAACAAGAACTTGTAGAGAAATTCTGAGGGAAACTCCTAGCATTGCAAAGATGCTTTGAATGAAGTTGGCAATTTTTCAATGTATTACTTTGTAGCTCTAAGACATGCACACACATAATCCAACAAAAACATCAACAATCCTAAGGCAGATAATATCAGTAGCTCATTAAACTCAAGTGTCTCCTGAGCAGCACCCAAGTATGAATTGTGATACCATTTTCTACCACATCTAATTTCACTACGAAATGCTCAGCTGTTTTATTCTTTCACAGGTTTACCATAAACAACCACGACAATGCTTGTCAAACCATAGATATTTAGTAAATGCGGCTTTACTTAACAGTCATGATTAGGTCATTTGTTTGACTCACGGACAAAATTAGCAGATGGAGACTGATTTGAGATAACTAGATAAGAATCAGAAGAAAATTACAAAGGATGTTTACAACACTGCACAGATTTTGGGAGGAAATCTAAGGGAACATTAAGTGATGTAGGGGGAAAAGATGCCACGAAAAGGAAGTGGCAGTTTGTATATGATTTCCAGGAAGTAAAAAAATGTCCATAATTCTTCCATGGTCACTTAGAGATAACACTTAGCCCTAAGCAGTTTTAGTTCCAACTGTGTACAGAGCAGGTATAAGGCCACTCCTGAGGTGAAAATTGGGAGGGGGAGAGAGTTGGAGTGTAGGGGCAGGGCATATAATCAGTCCCCTGCATCACAGGCGTAAGTTTATGATCTCATTAAACAAAAGTTGGTCTGCCAACAAGGACTGCCTAAGGTTACACAACTTTAGTGTTAAATACACACACTTGTAAATTCCGTCCTTTTCATTTGATTTTAGTTCAAAGGAACACATTTGTAAATCCTCCTTATAGATACTCCTGAATCCCCCCAAAATAATCATTATCTGAATTTTCTCATTAGTATATTGCTTCATTAATGTTTCACGTATGCCTTCAGTAAGTGATTGATCAAAATGAGTCTGTCAGTTTTTCCATTTACGTACTTGTTCTTATAAAATGTTTGAAAGAGAAAGTCAAAAAACGAAGCATGAGTTAGGGATATCATATTTAACTTATTTATGCTAATGTTTCCATTTGCAAGGCTAAGTATGTCTAAAACTTCATATTTTTCAGCGCTCTCTCTTCCTCAACTCCACATATCTCCTCTCTGAACCCAGGCATCTAAAAAAATAACAACAACAAAATAATAACCAGCTAAATATAAAACATATGGGCTGCGCGCAGTGGCTCATGCCTGTAATCCCAGCACTTTGGGAGGCAAGGCAGCAGGATCACTTGAGGTCAGGGGTTTGAGACCAGCCTAGCCAATACGGTGAAATCTCGTCTTTACTAAAAGTACAAAAATTAGCTGAACGTGGTGGCAGACACCTGTAATCCTAGCTACTCAGGAGGCTGAGGCAGGAGAATCGCTTGAACCCATGGGGCAGAGGTTGCAGTGAGCTGAGATTATACCATTACACTCCAGTCTGGGCGACAAGAGGGAAACTCTATCTCAAAAAAAAAAAAAAAACGCAACAGTATTGGCAGAATAAGTAATCTAGACAAACCCTCTTGCTGAAGACAATTTAAAAAGCTGGCTGAAAAAAAACCAAAAACTTCCTAAAAGCATCCAATGGCCAAGGCAGTATGGAGTTACTGGGCTGAGATCTGGAAGAAGACTGGAGCCCAAAAAAGTAAGTCTGTACTTGGCTGGCTTTTGCCCTGAGGCATAGCACTGGCTAATCCAGAGAAGAAGCTGGGCTCTGCTAGCTTTTGGTGCCATCGCTGCTCAGTGTTCACTAAGGGCAAGGACCCTGGAGAATTTCCTGCTTCCTCCCAAATCGGAGATGACACCCTAAAGAGCTATAGTAATTCCAGAGCATTTTTTTTTTTGAGACAGAGTCTCGCTCTGTTGCCCAGGCTGGAGTGCAGTGGCACCATTTCAGTTCACTGCAACCTCTGGCTTCTGGGTTCAACCAATTCTTGTGCCTCAGCCTCCCAAGTAGCGAGGATTACAGGCACGTGCCATCACACTTGGCTAATTTTTTTGTGTTTTCAGTAGAGACAGGGTTTTGCCATGTTGGCCAGGCTGGTCTTGAACTCCTAATCTCAGGTGTTCCGCCTGCCTCAGCCTCCCAAAGTGTTGAGATTGAGGTGTGAGCCACCATGCCCAGCCTCAGAGCTTCTTATCTGCAGGCCCAGTACACCTCAAACTCTGGTTCTAGACCAAGGCAGGCAAACTAACACCTGTAGGTCAAATCTGCCCTGTTACCTATTTTTATGGGCTGCAAGCTAATAATGGCTAAATAATTGGAGAAAAAAATCAAAAGAAAAATATTTCATGACACATAAAAATTATATGAAATTCAAATTTCACTGTCCGTAAACTTTTATTAAAGCATAGCCATGCCCATTCATGCCCATTCATTTATATATTGTCTATGAGTGATATAGACTATGATAGCACAGCTGAGTTGCTGCAACAGAGACCCTAAGGCCCACAAAGCCTAAAATATTTACGTCTGACTCTTTCCAGAAGAAGTTTGCAGAGCTCTGTCCTTGACTATGAATATTCTCAAGCGCCTGTCAGAACTAAACAAAAATCCTCTCTGAAGAAAAACATCATCATCCTAGAACTGAAACAAAAATAAAGAGGCAAATTAGAAGCCTAGATGTCATAACCCAGAACCAACTGAAATAAAAGACACCAGGGATTCCAGAAATAATTGAAATTATTAGGCCTTAGTCCATCTGGGCTGCTATTTAATATAATAATATACCATAGATAATACATCTACTTTTATTCTTGGTATTGCAATATTAACTTAGGTTCCCTAATACTTGATATACTATATTATCATAGTAACAGCTGCCATTTATTGAGATCTTACTGTAAAACACACACTGTTTCAAGATAGGGTGTCGCTCTGTCACCCAGGTTGGAGTGCAGTGGCACAATCACAGCTCACTGCAGCCTCACCTTCCTAGGCTCAAGTGATTCTCCCACCTCAGCCTCCTGAGTAGCTGGGACTACAGACACATGCCACCAGACCTGGCTAATTTTTCTATATTTTGTAGAGCTGGGGTTTCACCATGTTGCCCAGGCTGGTCTCAAACTCCTGAGCTCAAGTGATCCATCTCAGCCTCCCAAAGTGCTGGGACTAGAGGCATCAGCCACCACACCCAGCCTACATACATAATTTTATTTCCTACTTCACAACTAGTATTACCCTAGCTTAACAAAGTGACTGAAACAAGGCTTAGTAAGACTAAATTACTTTTCCAAGCTGGCAAATGATGGTGCTGGGATTTTGAACCCAGATCTGTGTTCTGCCACAGCCTGAGCTTATTATCACCAGTGAGTGGGTAATCACATTGACATTTATCAGCAACACTTCAGAACAAATCACATTATAGGCTGAAGTATCAATAGGAGAGTACTGAACAAATGCTTTTTGCCTTCTACTACTCTCACACTCCCTGTTTCTACAGCTATAGTTCTCACAGCTAATGCTGCTTCATAATCTTCAGGAGACTTTTCCTAAGTCAGTCCACAAAGTAAGTCATCATCATTATTGTATGGGTTTAAAACAAGTTCCCATTTCCTCACTCCTGGCAATGAAATATCAAATGCTCTCAACAAAGTTTTTCAATCAGAAGAGAGGAAGGAGGAGAACACTAATCTATGAAGTAGTATAAGGGACTGAAATAACCTTGCTCTCCCATTAGACTGTAAAGGAGGAATTTTTGTCTGCTCTGCTGTATGCAAGGCTCCTAGGATTAGTACCTGGCATAGAGCAAGAGCTCAAGAAATATCTGTTAAATGAATGAATGAGTTTTTTCCTGGAAGCACAGAAAAACAGTTAAAGCTTGGAATGTAGTAATGGCAGAAACTGAAGATAAGAATCATTAAGTTCCTGCTATGAACTTTTATCTTCATGAGACTCTAAAAATTTCTGCAGAGAAAAGGGGCCCAGACAAACACTATCTTCTTAACATTTCTGCCTAAGCACCAACATATGATATCAGGTTTCCTTGTTTTGAGATGGAGTCTCACTCTGAAGCCCAGGTTGGAGCGCAGTGGCGCGATCTTGGCTCACTGCAACTCTGCCTCCTGGGGTCAAACAATTCTCCTGCCTCAGCCTCCCGAGTCTCCAACTCCTGATCTCAGGTGATCTGCCTGCCTCAGCCTCCCAAAGTGCTGGGATTACAGGTGTGAGCCACTGCGCCTGGATGACACAGGGTTTCCAATAGCTACTTTTAATATAAATATTTCAGGTTACACTAAAATAAATTCATTCTATGTAATAGTCTGTGATATTTAGAGACATTCAATCTAAATCAAATTTGCTTTATTTTATTTATTGTTTTTTGAAACGGAGCCTTTCTCTGTTGTCCAGGCTAAAGTGCAGTGGTGTGATCTCAGATCACTGCAACCTCCACCTCCTGGGTTCAAGCAATTCTCCTGCCTCAGCCTCCAAAGTAGCTGGGATCACAGGCACACACCACCATGCCCGGCTAATTTTTCCATTTTTAGTAGAGGTGGAGTGTATGTCGGCCAAGCTGGTCTCGAACTCCTGACCTCAAGTAATCTGCCTGTCTTGGCCTCCCAAAGTCCTGGGATTACAGGCATGAGCCACTGCGTCCGGCCCAAATTTACTTCATTTTAGTCATATTATAAGATTTCAAAATATAGCTAATTTCACAATATAAGACCTACCAATTCCATCTTCCTAGTGTTATTTACCATGAATCTCTCTCTCTCTTTTTTTTTTTTGAAATGGGAGTCTCACTCTGTCACCCAGGCTGGAGTGCAATGGTACGATCTTGGCTCACTGCAACCTCCGCCTCCCGGGTTCAAGCAATTCTCCTGCCTCAGCCTCCCGATTAGCTGGGACTACAGGTGCACTCCACCATGCCAGGCTAATTTTTGTATTTTTAGTAGAGACAGGGTTTCACCATGTTGGCCAGGCTGGTGTTGAACTCCTGACCTCATGATCTACCCACCTCGGCCTCCCAAAGTGCTGGGATTACAGGTGTGAGCCACAGAACCCAGCCAAATCTCTTCTTTTTTTTTTTTTTTTTTTGAGACAGAGTCTCATTCTGTCACCCAGGTTGGAGTGCAGTGGCGTGATCTCAGCTCACTGCAACCTCCACCTCCCGGGTTCAAGCAATTCTCCTCCTTTAGCTTCCTGAGTAGCTGTTACTACAGGCATGCGCCACCACACGAAGCTAATTTTTGTATTTTTAATAGAGAAGGGATTTCACCATGTTGGTCAGGCTAGTCTCAAACTCCTGACCTCATGATCCGCCTGCCTCGGCCTCTCAAAGTGCTGGGATTACAGGTGTGAGCCACTGTGTCTAGCCTGAAACTCTTTCCACGCAGGGCTTACACAGACAGGACTTAATACTAATATAGAGCTTTAGAATTTATTGAGAGCTTCCCATAAATTATTTCCCATCAAAACTCTGCTGTGAGGTAGATATTTCTGTTTACCCAATTTATTGATAAAACTGAGACTCAAGTAACTTACCTAAAGTCATTTCAGGTTCATATTCAGGGCAGGCAGAGCCTAAACCTACTTTGTCTAACCAGAAGTTCTTTTTGCCCATATATTTGTTCATCTATAAACTTGTAAGCTACTAGCTAGCAGGTTCTATCTGAATCACGTAATACATTACCAAGGCCCGAAACACATTTTAGTGTTTCTTGATAGTGATAATGATAACAATATGGCAGTCTGCCGTTGCCACCAACTACAGTTTTAAAAATAAATTTTTCCATTAAGGCCATCTTTTATTTTCTGCTGATAAGTCAACAAGCAAAACCCCCTCACATTACGTTCTGAGGGATGCCACAACAGAAAACAAGGACGATAAAAGTAGTTGCAAAAAATAACCCGTTACTAGAAAGTTATAATGCTCAGACTGTCCAAGACAATTAATGACTCACAAAAGAAAAAAGTAAGATTTACCTTTAACTTAAGAGATTCTCCAAGTAAGGTTCCCTTATAATCTGTTGTATAGGTCCAATCGTATGGTTTAATAACCTCTTTGGAGTGTTCACCCTCCGTCCTCAAATACCAAAATGAGAAGGATCAGATTCAGTGATGCAGAATAGAGATTATCTGTATTTATATAGCACATCCAATTATATTCTACAATAACATAAAATATCCTATTAAATATATACACTTGTTATAATTCACCAGTACAAGGTTTTTCTTACAGTTTTTCTACATTTATTGTTCTTTAACTTGTCATGTACTAATGTAGTCTTTTCAATTAGTCTGTACACTGCCTGAGGATACGGTTTAAAGGTTTATACTTCTTTGTATCATCTAAGGTACTTAGTACATATTAGGCACAAAGTAAATAATTGCTGATTTGACTATCAAAGAAAAACATGCTGTCTTAATTTCAATGCTTCTCAAATAGGATATTTATTAAGCATATCATAAGTAAACATTTTTCTTGAAAAACAGGAACATTAAATATAGCCTACTGCCTCTTCAATAAGGAATGCTGAAGAATTGAAAAAGTACATAGCTCCGCTCAGTTGTAATTCACTTTAATAAGAATTCAAGTAGTGGGGTAATTAACTTCCATTTTTATGTCTCAGAAAAATGAATTCTAGAATGATACAACTCTCATGTTTAATAATACCAGTTCTTCATTCTAACAACACACACGTATCATTACTGAATATTTTTTCAATTCTTTCTCTTTTGTTTAACCTAATTATCTTTTTTTGTTTAACCTAATTGACCAGATTCTCACCTGCTTTCTTGCCACTCTTCAGCACAGGCCACTTTAAGCATTCCTTGGTAGTTGTTTACACATCTTAATGCATCTGTAGCATTGAACTCAATTCCAAAGCCAGAGCCATGCTGGATTCTTAAAACGTTGTCTCCAAACATCATTTCAGGGAGAGATGGCATATGTAATTCATCGGCTAATCTATACATAACCAAAAGTCAGGTGAGATAATTTTATATCGCTGTTGACATTTTTGTTTCTTTTCCAACCCAGAGAATTCTTCCTACATTGCTGAATGAGTTACACAGCATATGATTTAATCAATATGATATATTTGCAAGGTCTACAAAATGCTTTCATCATCCATTCTTTCATTATCATATCTTATGGCACTGTACTAGGTAGTGGGCTAAATAAGATAATATATAAACACAGATATAATAGCTTACTATATTACTATAATATATAGTACACAGATATTACTATAATATATATCATGAAGGTATGAAGAAAAGATAGCAAAGCAAATAAAGATACTGTCCCTTGTAGGAAAATAATTTTTCCACTAAAATTTTCAATTGTTGTAAGTTTCAAAAAGTGGTGATGAAAAAAGCAAAAGCACCTGATACTGATGAGGGAACCCAGCACTTGCCTATACAGACTTTCAGAAGGATTGTGTCAATTTACATTTCACCCTGGTGCAACAATCAAGCAAAAAATAACAGGAATTTAATAAAATCTACACACTTTGACCCAAAGTATCAGTTTTAGGATATCTGTACTAAAGAACAATTCCAAGTACAGGAAAAAACTATACACATTAATACTTACAATGGCTTTACTTATAATCGTGAAAAAGAAATACTCTGAATGTTTCATTATAAAGCAATAAATGATTATGCAAACCAAAGTATATCCATATGATGAAATATTACGGAACCGTTACAAATGTTTAAAGAGAGAATATAATAATATGGAAAAATGCTTATGATAAAATAGTATGATGAAAATGCGTAAGATAAACAAGACCTATGGCCACGCAAGGCAAGGATTAAGTCATGCCCTACAAACCATAAAATCTCATTAAATGGTTTTTTATGTGCAATGGTATAATGTGCCTTACTTTCCAACCTGACTGGTGTAGCATCACATGACAGATAGCAGACTCCCTTTTCTTAAGCATTCCCTTCTACTGACTTCAAGTCTTTAGACAAAGCTTAACACTGTTTTTTGTTTGTTTGTTTGTTTGTTTTTGAGACAAGGTCTTACTCTGTCACCCCAGGTTGGAGTGCAGTGCACGATCTCGGCTCACTGCAACCTCCGCCTCCCAGGTTCAAGTGATTCTCCTGCCTCAGCCTCCCTAGTAGCTGGGATTACAGGCATCTGCCACCATGCTCAGCTAAGTTTTGTATTTTTAGTAGAGACTATTTTGGATAATCTTGAACTCCTGACCTCAGGTGATGCAGCCTCCCAAAGTGCTGTATACACATTGTATATTTTTTACATCTATATGTGTATTTCTGTGTGCACATATCAGTGATCTAACTTTTTGAGGTGCAGGTCTTCAGGATGATACCTAACAACGTTACCTTTCATCATAATTTTAAGTAAAATTTATTCTTTGTTATTAGGAGATAGAAAATATTAAATACTTAAAAGATTAGATACAATAAACTGTAATTGGAATATATATTACATAAGATTCCATAAAATAAGTTTTAACTTGAATAATGCATACCAAATGTGAAATAATACGTGAGTCTGTGGGTTCTACCCAATATATCTGGAAAAATCTGGCAGTCCTATAAATTATTCCACTCATATATGTAAAAGAATCACTGTTACTAATTTACAGTCCTTCAATGTTCTAAATATAGAGTTTCTTAAACACAGGCCAAAATGCCCTATTTCTTTTTTCTTTTTTTTTTTGAGATGGAGTCTTGCTCTGTTGCCCAGGCTGGAGTGCAATGGCGCAATCTCGGCTCACTGCAACCTCTGCCTCCCAGATTCAAGCAATCCTCCTGTCTCAGTCCCTCTAGTAGCTGGGATTACAGGCACGTGTCACCACGCCCGGCTAATTTTTGTATTTCTAGTAGAGACAGGATTTCATCATGTTGGCCAGACTGGTCTCAAACTCCTGACCTCGGGTAATCCACCTGCCTTGGCCTCCCAAAGTGTTGGGATTATAGGCATGAGCCACCGTGCCAGGCCTGAAAATGCCCTATTTCTAACATCAAGTTTCCCTCTTAAAAACAGGTATAACCAGTTATAAGGAGAGAAGACAGGAAGCTCCTGTGGTTTTAAGGTGCCTTAAATATTCATTAAAGGGAGTTACTTTAATCCAATATTTTACTCAATCAATTTATTTAGCACCTTAGCAGTTTTTACAATCTATGGTAATGCATCACAGAAAAATTTAGGATTGGTGAGGGTAAGTCTTCCTTTTGTCATATAAAAAAGGCAGTTTTTTTTTTCGGTGGAGGGGATGGAGTCTCACTCTATCATCCAAGCTAGAGTGCAGTGGCACAATCTCAGCTCACTGCAACCTCCACTTCCTGAGTTCAAGTGATTCTCATGCCTCAGCCTCTGGAGTAGCTGGGAGTACAGGCCTGCACCACCACTCCCGGATAATTTTTTTTGTATTTCTAGTACAGGCGGGGTTACACCATGTTGCCCAGGCAGGTCTTGAACCTCCGACCTCAGGTGATCTGCCCGCTGCGGCTCCCAAAGTGCTGGCATTACAGGCGTGAGTCGCCGTGCCCAGCCTCAGGTAAATTTATTTTTTAAATAATACATAAGGAGATTATAGATATGGAATTTTATTCCCTTAAAACTCTCCATGCATACAGCCATCTCTGGAGAATCTGTAAGTAAATTACATGCAGGCCCCAGTTTGAAGCTGACTGCTTTATATATAACTATATATTGTATTATGTTGGTGCAAAAGTAATTGCGGTTTTTAATTGCAAAACCGCAATTACTTTTGCACTGATCAGCAATTTCTCACAGAAAGTTATATGGGGAGGAGGCCAGGCACGGTGGCTTATGCCTGTAATCCCAGCACTTTGGGAGGCCAAGGGCAGGTGGACCATCTGAGGTCGGGAGCTCAAGACCACCCTGACCAACATGGTGAAACCCTATCTCTACTAAAAATACAAAATTAGCCGGGCATGGTGATACATGCCTGTAATCCCAGCTACTTGGGAGGCTGGGCAGGAGAATCGCTTGAACCCAAGAGGCGGAGGCTGCAGTGAGCCGAGATGGCACCATTGCACTCCAGCGTGGGCAACAAGAGCAAAACTCCTCTCAAAAAAAAAAAAGAAAATTAAAAATAAATAAATCAATAAAAATACAAAAATTAGCCAGGTGTGTTGGCATGCGCCTATAGTCCCAGCTACCAGGGAGGTTAAGGCAGGAGAATCACTTTAATCTGGAAGCCGGAGGTTGCAGTGAGCTGAGACTGCACCACTGCACTCTAGCCTGGGCCACAGAGTGAGACTGTCTCAAAAATAAAAACAAAATAAAAACAAAATAAAAGTATACAAGGCTAGGCACAGTGGCTCATGCCTATAATCCTGGCACTTTGGGAGGCCGAGGCAGGTGGATCACCTGAGGTCCGGAGTTCAAGACCAGCCTGACCAATGTGGAGAAACCCCCGTCTCTATTAAAAATCAAAAAAAAAAAAAAGGTTATAAAAAAAAAAGAAAAGAAAGTTATATAGAGAAAAAACTCAAAAAAACATTCAATTTGTGGTGGGATGAAGGGAAATTTTTTCCTTTTTCTGTATTTTCCTAATTTTTTTCAGTGAATCTACTAGAATATCACCACTTATTTTCTTAAATTAGGAAGCAAGCATCGTTTCATGACTTTCCTCTCTTCCCTGGTCACGCCCTCTGCTCAAATCTTAAAATGCAAGTGCTCACTTAGGGTTCTATTTTATGACCTTTTCCTCTGGATGACTTCTAGATACCTTAATTCATTCCTAAAGCTCCAGGTACCAAATATAAGCAGATAATTCCCAAACTTAAACGTCATATTTTTTGAGCTCCAAGATAAATATATCTAAATGCCTACTAAACATCTCCACTTTATGACTTATACCCACCTCACATTTCAGTAAACTAAACTCATCCTCTATCCAACACCCAGCCCCCATCTGCTCCTCCTCCTCCTATGCTTCTCATCTTGTTCAAAGGCAATACTATACATGCAACAATCCAAGCCAGAGATCTTGTCATTAGCATAGACTCTTCCTTTATTTCTCCTCCCATCAACTGGCCATCCCAGGGACTTCATCTTCTAAAACCTATCTTCTCTCTTACTAACTGGTCTCCATCCCATGCCTGCGGACCAGCAATCAAGCCTCAACATGGCCTCCAGAGAAATCTTTCAGTGCCTACATCTGATAATGCAGCTCCTTTGGATAAAATTACACCCAGTGGTTGTTAGAGAAAATTGAAAACTCCTTAGCCTGGCATAAAAATTCCCTCAGTATCTTGATTCCCCTGGGGCCTACCTCTCATTTCTCACAACACTCTCTATGGTACCTCACGCTCCAATCACACGGACACAGATCTTTAAATACATCATAGCTTTCACTCTCTCGGAGCCTCTGGCTTTACAGGCGTCCCCTGATTCCCCTAAATTTTGTCAAGATTCAGCCCAGGCATCAAAAATGCATCACAACTCACTCTGCCTGACCTGGTGGCATGCACCTATCCACAGTCCCCAGCAACGATTTTATCAAGATTCAGTTCAGGCATCCCAATTTCCTAGGTGGTTCGAGTCCCTAAAAGACCTCAAATCACTCCGTGTATATATCTTCATTACATTTATTCACGCTGTAATATAATTGTCTGTCTCTCTCACGAGACTGAATTGAGGCGCACGTTGTCTTTTACATTTCCTATCTCAAGCGCCAGGCACAGTACCTGACGTGCCAAACACCAAACTTATAAATCATCCCCGTCATTAACCCTTAGGGCAACAACCACCCAGAAAGAAAGGTGGTGCAGGCTGAGGCAGGAGGAGACGTTCGGTGAGGGGAACGTCCACCAGGACAGCCACACTCTACTCAAACCCAGGCGGAGTGACAGTTCACGAAAGCAGCTCCTGGTGATCCCCAACCAAAGGGTCCGGAAGTGTGGCTGGATTATTTATCGAAGTTGTCAATCAAAAGTCCGGTCCGGAGGGACAGAACCTCCGCCTCAGGGGAAAGGGGAGGGGCTGCACGGAGTTCGCCCTGCCTCCCTCCCTAGGCCAGCAACCGACCAGCGCCCAGACCCCGTGCCCCGAAGCCTCACTTCTCCACATCTGCCGACTTCATGATGTGGGTCTTGGACGCCGTCAGCTTCCAGGGCCCGAAGCAGAAATCCCGGTGGCTGCTCTGGAAGCCGTGGATCATCATGGCTGAGGCAGGACCCGCAGAGGCCGCAAGAAATAGGCTGAAGCAGCGGCAGCGGCGAACACCGGTTCCTCCGCCTTCCTCCGGCCCAGCCTCCTAGGCTTTCGAGCCGTTACCATGCCCGGCCCCGCCCCCTGCCGGCCGACCGGGACTCTGGCTCTGCTTCCCGTCGTCTTCTCCGCCCCTTTGCTTTTTGCTTCCGGGACTAGTTGCTGTGGTTGCGTGACCCACGTCTTACGTTACGACGCTCCGGAAAAAAGGAAAAAGGAGAAAGTTTGAAGGGAGGCACTTGGGTTGCGGAAGGTGTGGTTAGGATCGCACCGCCCTCCTGAACTCGTTGGGTGACGTCATCTCGAAGGATTGTAGGGACTGCTAGGGAAGGGGAAGGACGGCTCTCACTTGATCCTTACAGACCTCAAAGCAGTGTAATTATCTCGTGTGTTAGTGAATCGTGTTACAGAGGAAATTTTTGTTTTGAGGTCAAAAAGGAAGTAATCCCACAGAGTTTAGGAAATACAGCACCAACAAGATTTAGAAGTGGCCATCTCGCCACTCTTGACTATGACCGACTCCTATCAAAAACTGTATCCTCGTAGATATGCCAAGACTTTCCATAGTCTACTTGCTATGCAGGCACCCAGTATAGTGGAAACAACACAGCCTACTTAGTGCTAAATCTGCTTTTATAACACTATTATGTGAATCCTTGGGCAAACCGCTTATCTAACGATTTTAGGCTTCAGTTGCCTCAAAATGAGATGATTTTGTTAATGGAAAAAAACAAACTCTGTAAAAGGTTTTAAAGAGATTTATTCCCAACCAATATGAGTCACCATGGCTCGCGGAATAGTCCCAAGAGGTCCTGAGAAAGAGCATCCGAAGCGGTGGCGTTACTGTTTGTTTTATACATTTTAGGGAGTTGAGAATTGCTGGTAAAGTAAGTCAATATATGGAAGATATACATTGGTTCAGGCTAAGGAAGTGGGATGTCTTGAAGGAGAGGCTTACAGATCATAAGTGGATTGAAAGATTTTCTGATCGGCAATTTGTTGAAAGATTTAAGCTTTGGTCAGGCGAGGTGGCTCCTGCCTATAATCCCAGCATCTTGGGAGGCCTAGGTGGGAAGACTGCTTGAGTCTAGAAATCTGAGACCAGCGTGGGCAGCATAGTGAGGCCTCATTTCTACAAACCATTTTAATTAACTGTGTATGATGGCATCTGCCTGTAGTCCCAGGCTACTTGAGAGGCTGAGGTGGGAGGATCTTGAGCCCCAGAGGCTGCATTGAGCCATGATCATGCCACAGCACTCATGCCTGGGTGAGCAAGACCCTGTCTCAAAAACAAACAAAAACAAAAACACAGGCCAGGTGCAGTGGCTGAAGCCTGTAATCCCAGCACTTTGGGAGGCCAAGGCGGGTGGATCACCTGAGGTCGGGAGTTCAAGACCAGCCTGGCCAACATGGTAAAACCCCGTCTCTACTGAAAATACAAAACTTCGCTGAGCACGGTGGTGGATGCCAGCTGGTAATCCCAGCTACTAGGGAGGCTGAGGCAGGAGAATCACTTGAACCCGGGAGGCAGAAGTTGCAGTGAGCTAAGATGGTGCCACTGCACTCCAGCCTGGGGGACAGAGTAAGACCTTGTCTCAAAAACAAACAAACAAACAAAAAACAGTGTTAAGCTTTGTCTAAAGACTTGAAGTCAGTAGAAGGGAATGCTTAAGAAAAGGGAGTCTGCTATCTGTCATGTGATGCTACACCAGTCAGGTTGGAAAGTAAGGCACATTATACCATTGCACATAAAAAACCATTTAATGAGATTTTATGGTTTGTAGGGCATGACTTAATCCTTGCCTTGCATGGCCATAGGTCTTGTTTATTTGTATTTATTTATTTCTTTTGAGATGGAGTCTCACTCTGTCGCCCAGGCTGGAGTGCAGTCGCGTGATCTCAGCTCACTGCAACCTCCGTCTCCCTGGTTCAAGCAATTCAGCCTCCCAAGTAGCTGGGACTACAGGCACCCGTCATCTCGCCCAGCTAATTTTTGTATTTTTAGTAGAGATGGGGTTTCACCATATTGGCCAGGCTGGTCTCGAGCTTCTGCCTCAGCTTCCCACAGTGCTGGGATTACAGGCGTAAGCCACCACGCCCAGCCTAGGTCTTGTTTATAGTATGGTATCATATTGCCACAGAGTGTTTTGTCAGTCTTATGATCTCTAGTTTAACCTTAATGGTGGTCAGTTGTGCCTCAACTCTAAAAGGGAGAAGGTGCAGAGGTGTGTCTGACCTCTCTTCCCATCTTGGCCTGGAATTCAGTTTTTAAGGTTTTTCTGAGGTTCCCTTGGCCAAGATTGGGTCTTGTTTTCTATCTAAAATTTCTTTTTATTAAAAAAAAATTATTTTTAATTTTTATAGTACATAATAGACATATTTATGAGGTATATGAGATATATTGATACAGGCAAGCAATGTGTAACAATCACATCAGGGGGAATGGGATATTCATCACCTTAGACATTTATTATATTTTTGTGTTGCAAACATTCCAATTATACTCTTTTTTTGTAATTTTTTTTTTTTTTTGAGATGGAGTCTCGCTCTGTTGCCCAGGCTGGAGTGCCATGGTGTGATCTTGGCTCACTGCAACCTTTGCCTCCTGAGTTCAAGCGATTCTCCTGCCTCAGCCTCCTGAGTAGCTGGGATTACAGGCACGCACCACCATGCCTGGCTAATTTTTGTATTTTTAGTAGAGATGGGTTTTCACCATGTTGGTCAGGCAGGTATCGAACTCCTGACCTTGTGATCCACCCGCCTTGACCTCCCAAAGTGCTGGGATTACATGTGTACAATAAGTTATTGTTGCCTGTAGTCACCCTATTGTGCTATCAAATACTAGATTTTATTCATTCTGTCTAACTATATTTTTGTACCCATTAACCATTTCTGCCCCTCTTCTGCCCCTCTCTACTACCCTTCCTAGCCTCTGGTAACCATCATTTTACTCTCTATCTCCATGAGTTCAATTGTTTTAATTTTTAGCTCCCATAAATGAGAGAGAACATGCAAAGTTTTTCTGTGCCTGACTTATTTCACTTAACATAATGTCCTCCAGTTCCATCCATGTTGTTGCAAATGACAGGATCTCATTCTTTTTTGTGACCGAATAGTCCTTCATTCCATATATGTACCACATTTTCTTTTTTCTTTTTTCTTTTTTTTTTTGAGATGGAGTCTCACTCTGTTGCCCAGGCTGGAGTGGTGCAGTGGCGCAATCTCGGCTCACTGCAACCTTCGCTTCCTGGGTTCAAGCGATTCTCCTGCCTCAGTCTCCCTTAGTAGCTGGGATTACAGGTGCCCGCCACCACGCCTAGCTAATTTTTGTATTTTTAGTAGAGACAGGGTTTCACCATCTTGGCCAGGCTGGTCTCAAGCTCCTGACCTCGTGATCCACCCGCCTCGGCCTCCCAAAGTGCTGGGATTATAGGCATGAGCCACCGCACCCAGCCTGTACCACATTTTCTTTATCCATTTGTCTGTTAGTGTACGCTCAAGTTGCTTCCAAATCTTGGCTATTGTGAATGGTGCTGCAGCAAACATGAGAGTACAGGTATCTCTTCAATATACTGATTTCCTTTCTTTTGAGTATATTCCTAGCAGTAGGACTGCTGGATCATAGGGTACTTCTATTTTTAGGTTTTTTTGGTTTTTTTTTTTCTTTTTTTTTTTTTTTTTAACAGACAGGGTCTAGCTCTGTTGCTTAGTCTGAAGTGCAGTAGCATGGTCATAGCTGTCTGCAGCCTTGACTCCCTTGGCTCAGACAGTCCTCCCACCTCAGCTTCCCTAGTAGCTGGGACTACAGGCACCACTGTGCCTGGCTAATTTTTGTTTTATTTTTTGTAGAGATGAGATCTCGCTATTTTGCCCAGGCTGGTCTCAAATTCCTGGGCTCTAGTGATCCTCCTGCCTCAGTCTTCCAAAGTGATAGGGTTACAGACATGATTGACCACACCCAGCCCATTGTTAGTTTTTTAAGGAATCTCCATACTGTTATCCATAGTAAATGTACTAATTTATCATCTAAAATTTCAGCTGCTTCTAGATAGGGTAGCAGACCATAATTTACATAATCAGTCATTTACATCTCACTCTAAGTCATGTTATAATACAGTTTTCTATGAACTGGCCTTGATAGAGAAGTAGCATGCTACCATTTCCAGAACTGAGGACTCAGTGCTTTCCTACCTACCTTCCTAGAACACTTGTCTCTTTTCAAAATTTTTCCAGACAATATATTATGAGCACGTCCTCTAACAGGCATATTTTTATTTAAATATAAAATCTAACAAACCAGTTTATGACCTCCAGTCCAACAATTTATTACAGGACTCTAAGACTATAATTCTTTGATGATACAAAGAAGTGAATGTCTAAAGGTACAATTTCAAGCACACACACATTACAGAGATATTTGGATGTTGGTGGGTATTTTCAGAGTACATGCAAGTACCACCATGCATCAACTATCTGTTTTATAAAACTGATTGTTGGGATGGAATAACATCTGGGATTTGATGGAGGGAAGGAATTCATTTTCAGCCAAATTGGGAAAAGGATGTAAGAACCACTGTATTCAACCATCTACTATTCAAGTTGGTCAAGATTCAGTGCTGAGAACAACCAACTAACCAGTTGGTTATTAATGAGTTATTATAAACACGTTATGCATTCAACAAACATTTTTTGGCAACTACTATGGTGCTAGAAACTGTTTCAGGTACAGTTTATAAGGACACAGGAATGAATAAAAAAGGTAAGATCCCTTTCATCTTGGAACACGCACTGTAATATAGAAGATAGGTAATAAGTAAACAAAACTTATGATTTCAGATATTGATAGATTTTGTGCAGAACAGTAACAAATTAAGTGGAGAGGGCAAGAATATGGGGAGTGGGGAACAGACTGGTAAAGACAGAGTGATCAAAAGAGCCCTTTCTTTGGAGTTTACACTCAAGCAGGGATCTGCTGGTAGGAAGGAAAATCCACAAGAAAATCTGGAGGAAGAACATTCCAGGCAGAGGTAGTATCAGGTCCAGTGGAGGCAATGGGTTTGTCCCACTTCAGGAAGAGCAAGAAGGCCAGTGTGGCTGGAGTGGAAGGAACTGAGAAGAGTTCAGAGCAACAGGCAAAGACTTGATCATGTACATATTGTAAGCCATACCATATCCTTTCTAAGCAATCTTATCAAATGAATGCACAATTTTTTAAAATGTCATTAAGCAGAAGCTTACCACCTCTAAACAGCTTGTGTCATTTGTGAAGCTCCAATGATAAGAATGTTCTCCCTTAAGTTAAGCTAAAATGTACTTCCTTGTTACTTATATTCTTTGGGCCTGGCTTTTCCCTCTGGAGCACCATGGAAAAAGCAAATTCCCCCCTTCCACGTGACATTTTTATTTTAAAAGTAAATAAATGCAAAGAATACCATGACATCCGGGCAATAAAATGGTGTGTATACATGGATATGGTATAGAGTAGAAGGAGTAATTAATTATTCTGTGGAGATCAGGAGTGATTCCCAAAGGAACTGATCCCAGGACAAGGTTTTAAAGTAAAAATAAGATTTCACCAGGAGCAGATAGTCTACTTTAAGGATAAGGACAAGGAACAGAAGATGCATAGGTATGAAAGCATGGAACAGCATGTATGAGTAAGAGAAGTGGTAGGTGTGGGGCACAAAGAGAGCTTGCACCCCCCTGCAAGTTAGCTACCTCAGATGAGGTCATCCAAGTGTCTTCATGTCAGAAACGATTTCATCAGAGAGAGAAGGAGCTGGGGATTACAGGATCAGGGTGCTTGAAATCCTCCCAAATCTTACTACTCCAACTATAAATTTCCCACTCTTGGCCAAATAAATGTCCTAAATTCACACAAGCAATCCACAAGCCTGCAAACCTATGGTGAAATTCAGCAAGCTGTAGGGCCATAACTGCAGCTCATTTTCTGCTATGTCAGCCATATGGCTATAAGAGGCCAGCGATGTTTATAATCATTGAAGAGACTCCCTAGTTTTCTGGCTTAACATGCACTAAGCCAAATATTTAAATTATATATTCTATTTCATTTGGTTTAGTGGTCCCCCATCCTTTTTATTCTTTTTTTTAAAGAGTCAGGGTCTCACTCTGTCACCCAGGCTGGAATGCACTGGCACAGTCATGGCTCACTGCATCCTTGAACTCCTGGGCTCAAGTGATCCTCCTGCCTTAGCATTCTGAGTAGCTGGGACTATAGGCTCACACCACCATGCTTGGCTAATTTTAAAAAATGTTTGTAGAAATGGGGTCTTGTCATGTTGTCCAGGCTGATCTCCAAACTCCTGGCATCAAAGGATCCTTCTGCCTTGGCCTCTTGAGTCACTGGAATTACAAGCATAAGCCACCATGCCCAGCCCTGCCCTGAAATTTTTTTTTTTGTTTTGTTTTTTTTGTTTTTTTGAGACGGAGTCTGGCTCTGTCGCCCGGGCTGGAGTGCAGTGGCCGGATCTCAGCTCACTGCAAGCTCCGCCTCCCGGGTTCACGCCATTCTCCTGCCTCAGCCTCCCGAGTAGCTGGGACTACAGGCGCCCGCCACCTCGCCCGGCTAGTTTTTTGTATTTTTTTTAGTAGAGATGGAGTTTCACCGTGTTAGCCAGGATGGTCTCGATCTCCTGACCTCGTGATCCGCCCGTCTCGGCCTCCCAAAGTGCTGGGATTACAGGCTTGAGCCACCGCGCCCGGCCGTGCCCTGAAATTTTTAACATGCATACTTAACAAAGTCTATTAATCTGTGTTACTATCCTCCTGTCAAACAACATAAGGATCTTAGAGTGTTTTAACTCTGAATACCAATCTCACTTTCTGTTATTTTCCTCCCAGGTCTTAAAAAATCCACTCGGTGACTCCCTGTTTTTAATCAGCTGTCTAAATGAAATTTAAAAAAATTCCTCAAAAGGAATTGTGCGCATCTCAAAACAAAACAGAGGAGGCAGCAGCTAGGAACCCTTGTTCTGTTCCAAAGTAGGCCATGAAGAAGAAAACTTCCTAAGAACAGTGGACAGGCTGGGTGCAGTGGCTCACACCTGTAATCCCAGTATTTTGAGAGGCTGAGGCAGGTGGATTACGAGGTCAAGAGTTCAAGACCAGCCTGGCCAACATGGTGAAAACCCCTTCTCTACTAAGAATACAAAAATTAGCCAGGCAGGGTGACGTGTGCCTGTAATCCCAGCTACTCTGGAGGCTGAGGCAGGAGAATCGCTTGAACCAGGATGCAGAGGTTGCAGTGAACTGAGATCGTGCCACTGCACTCTCTAGCCTGGGTGAGAGGGCAAGACTCTGTCTCAGGGGAAAAAAAAAAGAACAGTGGACAGAAGCAGCAGATCTGTGAGATAATTAGTGGAGACCTGGGAACAGGGAGCAGCTCTCAGGGAGTTGGCCTGGGGCCTAAAGCAGTCTCCAGGAATTATAGGCCTGAAGAAGGCCTCAGGATCCCTCAGTTTAGTGATGATGAAACTCCTACACACAAAAACACATTCCCTAAGGGTGTAGTACATTAGCTGAGTTACTTTGGGTTGAAAGTAAGAGAAACCCTCTGCAAACCAGCTTTAGCAAAGCAGCCTATTCTTGAAAGAGAATGATTTCAGGATTTGGAGTTACCTCTTGCTATGTGAGGAGAAAGAGAACAATCAGGCCTCAAGAACGAAGGACTGAGGAACTGAAAAACCTGGGGTGCTGGTCAGCTGAACTCAGTCTCTCTAACTCTCACACAGCTCCTCATCTCTCTCTTTCGTTCTCTTCTTCAATTTAGCTCTCTGCTTTCTTCTCTCTTTTTGCAGACCAGCTCTGTCAGCTTCTCTTTGTGTGTGCTTCCCCCGCACCCATCCAAAACACACAGCTTCCCAATAGACATCTTGATAGCCATTTCTTGGTTCGCCTTTCGCATTCCCAAAAGAGAGAATCTGATTGGCTCAGCTTGAGTCAGGTGTCTATCATGGCCCAATCAACCATGACTAGATTTGGCCATGCTGGTATAAGCCCATGGGGTTTTGGGGACAGTGGTGCTCAGAGGCATATGCTCCCACATCCTCAGTGTCTGTAACTGGCCTTTGTGCGAATTAGGGAAAGAATAAGAGAAGTTTTAATGTGGGACTGCTAGTATAGGCAAGCCCAGTGGATGGGGATAGGGCTGGCAGAAAAAGGTAACAAAGTGGAATATGAAAAGAGGAGGGAGTGGCTGAGGGCAGTGGCTCACACCTATAATCCTAGCACTTTGGGAGGCCAAGGCAGGTGTATCACCTGAGGTCAGGGGTTCGAGATCAGCCTAGCCAACATGGTGAAACCCCGTGTCTACTAAAAATACAAAAATTAGCCAGGTGTGGTGGCACATGCCTGTAATCCCAGCCGCTTGGGAGGCTGAGTCAGGAGACTTGCTTGAACCCAGGAGGTGGAGGTTGCAGTGATTGGTGGATTGCACCACTGCACTCCAACCTGGGCGACACAGTGGGACTCCATCTCAAAAAAAGAAAAAAGAAAACAGGAAGAAGAAATGGAAAAAGTTGTAAAATTTAACCTGTATTTATAGTTTTTGTAGTCAAAAGCACACCTGATGTCCACCCAGCACTCTGGCAAGGTTTGAGGACCCACAAAAGCATGGGTAAAGAGGTAAAGCAAGTATTAGGGTATTTCCAGGTAACGTGAAACTGTAGTCAAAAGTCAAAGATAAAATTACTGTATGTAGGCTCCCCAAATATGCAAAATGGGAATATCTACTTATAAATCAGGCTTCTAGGTCTTTCATATCTATAGTCATAATCCAATATACACTGATTTTGGATTATGAGAAATTAGGAGAATTAATACTTCCACTTTAGCTTCTAAACCATTTCTTTGAATTGACGAGGAAAGTGAATTTTCAGCTGTCTGGAGAGCTGATCAGCACCCACCACATGGCCATTATCATGGCGGTCCCCAGCTTATGCTGTAATTAGTTCTCTCAGAACACTCAGCTGGGTTATAGTGGATCAGCTTGGAAATCAATAGACTTGTTTATATTGATTTTTGTCTTTGATGTTATTTTTTGGCAAAGTTTTCATTACATAAACATTTTAATGCTCTGATATATATATAATACATGTACACATTGTCAGGATAGATTTAAGTGTATGACATGCAAAGTGGCAAAAAGAGCTGATGGGGCCGGGCGTGGTGGCTCATGCCTGTAATCTCAGCACTTTGAGAGGCCGACGTGGGCAGATCACCTGAGGTCAGGAGTTCAAGACCAGCCTGGCCACCATGACGAAACCCTGTTTCAACTAAAAATACAAAAGAAAAGACAAAAAAAATTAGCCGGGTGTGGTGGTGCATGCCTATAGTCCCAACTACTTAGGAGGCTGAGGCACCAGAATCCCTTGAACCCTGGAGCCGGGATCTTGCCACTGCACTCCAGCCTGGGCAACAGAGCAAGACTCTGTCTCATACAAAAAAAAAAAACCTAGCTAATGGAACGTGGGTAAATAGGCTTACTTTAGAATCATTTATAAAGGGAAACAGCTGCACTATCTCATTGTTACAGTAATTAGTGTTAACTATTGAAGTAACTGTGTCCACTTTATAGAAAACTGGTGTTTTAGTATAAATGGGCATTCATTCAGGTACTCAGGAAAATATAAACATACAAAAGAGCTTGATTCAAATGTTACTTTTAAGGTTTGAGAAAATCACTAGGTAATTTCTTGTAAGATGTATTAGACCAGGGGTGTCCAATCTTTTGACTTCCCTGGGCCACATTGGAAGATGAATTGTCTTGGGCCACACATAAAATACACTAACGACAGCTGATGAGCAAAAAACAAACAAACAAAGAAAAAATCTGTGCATAAGTCTCATAATGTAATGTTTTAAGAAAGTTTATGAATTTGTGTTGGGCTGCATTCAGAGCCATCCTGGCACATCTACATGTGGCCTGAGTGCCATGGGTTGGACGAGCTTGCATTAGACATTTAAAAATGTGTTTCATAGCAATAATCTTTAGTACAGGATAGATTTTTGTATGTGTGTACTCTAATTGAGGTTACCAAAATGCCAAGCTATAAAACTTTAGGAGATGAGCAAAATATCATTACAGGAATTATTTCATCCTAATTTCTGAAGATAGAAATGAAGCAGGTGAACCAGAAATTTCTAAGATAGCTACCAGGGAAACAAAGAATAAAACAAAACCAAGCAGAACTATAATAGGAATTCATGCTCTTTCTGTCCAGCAATGTTGTATGGTCGAAATATTTTTCTTTCTTTTCCCTGCTTATTTTGGGAAGGAGAAAAAGGGTAAAAGAAACTGAGGCGATTTACATGAAAGGAATTCGAACGGGCAAACATAGTCTTTCTGAAATCATAAGCTTAAGTTCAACCCCTGGTGCTAGGAACGAGCTGGTAGAGGGAGGATAAAGGAAGACAAGGGCTGAGATCTACGCGGATTCCCAGGTGGTGTCAGGCCTCTCTCCTGGTAAGCAAAAGCAGGAGGCTGTTATTGCCGAAGTCAGCTGTGGACCTGGAAGCAGAGCCCCATCACTGCAGTGTGAGTTCCATAACTGATAGGGAAAAGAATGGATGGGAAAAGAAGGGGAAGGGGAAGAGGAAGAAGAAAGGGAAAGGAAAGGAAAAAGAAAAGGTCCCAAGGAAAAGGTCCCAATGGGGTATTGCTGTCATAGGATGAGATCAATCAAAGCAAGCTGAGCAGAGAAGAAAAAATTAGGCTTTGGCAAGTGGATTCTTCAACATTCACCTTGAAATGGGAAAAGTTGGCTGTGGCTCACGCTTGTAACCCCAGCACTTTGGGAGGCCGAGGCAGACCAATCACTTGAGGTCAGGAGTTTGAGACCAGCCTGGCCAACATGGTAAAACTGCATCTCTACTAAAAATACAAAACTTAGCTAGGCACAGTGGTGTGCGCCTGTAATCTCAACTACTTGGGAGACTGAGACAGGAGAAAATCCAAGCTACTTGGGAGACTGAAGCAGGAGAATCACTTGAACCTGGGAGGTGGAGGTTGCAGTGAACTGAGATTGCACCATTGCACTCCAGCCTGGGTGACAGAGTGAGATTACATCTCGAAAAAAAGAAAAAAAGAAATGGCAAAAGTCTAAATGGGTGTGATGGTTAATACTGAGTATTAACTTGATTGGATTGAAAGATGCAAAGTATTGCTCCTGGGTGTGTCTGTGAGGGTGTTGCTAAGGGAGATTAACATTTGAGTCAGTGGGCTGGGAAAGGCAGACCCACCCTTAATCTGGGTGGGTAGAATATAAAGCAGGCAGAAAAACGTGAAAAGACTACACTGGCTTAGCCTTCCAGCCTACATCTTTCTCCCATGCTGGATGCTTCCTGCCCTCAAACATCAGACTCCAAGTTCTTCAGTTTTGGGACTCAGACTGGCTCTCCTTGCTTCTCAGCTTGCAGATGGCCTGTTGTGGGACCTTGTGATCATGTGAGTTAACAATTAATAAACTCATATATATCTGCCTCCAGGATTCAAGGGATTCTTGTGCCTCAGCCTCCCAAGTACCTGGGACTATAGGCATGCGCCACCACACCCAGCTAATTTTTTTTTTTTTTTTTTTTTTTTTTTGTATCTTTAGTTGAAACAGGGTTTCGTCATGTTGGCCAGGCTGGTCTTGAACTCCTGACCTCAGGTGATATGTGAGTTTATATATGTGATAAACTCACATATATAAACACATAAATATATCTCCCAGCACATATATATATCCTATTAGTTCTGTCCCTCTATAAAGATCCCTGACTAATACAATAGGGGAGGAACTTAAGTGGCTAAGCACCAGGAATATGGAGTTAGGCTGCCTAGGTTCAAATCTTGGCTCTGCATTTGCTCATTGTGATGTGACCTCTGCCAAGCCTCACTTTTTTCATTTTTCTCATTATTATTTCTAGTAATAGCATACCTCATAGTATTGTTAGGAAGACTAAATGAGATATACACAAGTCCCTAACATAGTGCCTCTCAAAGGTGTTCACTCAATACACTATCCATTAGTATTGTAGAGTAGCAGCAGTGGCCTTGTGCATTCACAGTGACGCTGTTTCTCAAAGTGTGGTGCTGGAGCTGCACATACATTAGAATCATCTGGAATGTATGACAAAAATCAGATTCCTGTTGCTCCACCCAGAACTGCTGATTCAGAGTCTGTAAGCATGGGATCTAATTCAAGGGGTGGTCTTGGTTTTTAACAAGGTTCTCAGACTAATCTTATATACACTTAACTTGGAGACTCTGGACTAAGGCAATCACAGTAGCTACTTACAAGCTGGTACATTCACCAGAAAGAGAGAGTAGAAGACACTTGGATGAAATAGGATGTCCCTACAAGTTGGTAGGCACAGTGCTTTTCTTCTGTTAGCTGTGTGTGTGTGCATGCACACTTAAACACACATGCACTTTGAGGAGTGAAGAGCTGGAAACTAGTAATAGTCATAATGATAATAATAACTATGATTTATTGGGTACCTATTCTGTGCCAGACACCAAGATAAGCATTTTACAACTTGAGTTTGTTTAATTCTTAATATGAATAAAATTTAACTCATTATTCTTTTACATAAAAACATGTTATGATTTCAGATTCACTAACCATATGCAGGTGAGACACCTGGATGTTACTACCATGAGAACATGACCCAGGAATCCTGCCAGTCTAGTAGCAGTTTACCCTAACTGCAGCAAAGTGGGTCCAAATAATTAAAATAGCTCCTGAGGATGTCTTGCTAGGATGTTGGATGGATGGATTCTCTGCTGGACACTGAAGTCATCCATGAAGACGGCAGGAAGGAAGGCAATGGTAGGCCAGGTACCAAAGCATTCAGTCAGCCTGAAGACAACAGTAAGGAGCAAAGGGGCAGCATGGTGGAGTTGGGTGATATAGGCCTCAAGTGGTGGGGGGTTACACATGGAGGGAGAAAAGCAGTGGTCCTGAAGCATCACGGTGGAGTGAGGATACTG